>NC_079195.1:139059517-139207686 GCF_029499605.1 Hyla sarda | reverse complement strand
ACCTAACTCAGTATTTTCCAATCAGTGTGCCTCCAGCTGTTGCAAAACTACAACTCCCAGCATGCAGTGATTGCCGAAGGGCATGCTGGGAGATGTAGTTATGCAGCAGATGGAAGTACGTAACTACAACTCCCAGCATGCCAAGACCGCTGTTTGCTGTTTGGGCATGCTGTGATTTGTAGTTTTGCAAGATCTGAAGGGCCACAGATTAGAGACCATTGCACAGTGATCTCCAAACTATGGCCCTCCAGATTTACATATGTTGCAAAACTACAAATCCCAGCATGCCCAGACAGAAAACAGCTGTCTGGGCATACTGGAAGTTGTAGTTTTGCAACACCTGGAGGGCTACAGTTTAGAGACCACTGTATAGTGTTCTCAAAACTGTAGCCCTCCAGATGTTGCTGGGCAACTATTCACCGGCTTCCGTAGGATTGTTGCACCAAGGAGCGGCACCAGGGAGCCGCATCGCCGTCCTCTGCTACCCGCTGCTGATCGCAGATGGGTAAGTGGACCTCTGGCACTGGTCACCATTAGTTTCCCCCGATCTTCCCGAACTACTGTGGGTGGGCAGAAGGGGGGAACCAAACTTTATCCCCCCCCAAGCCCCCGATCTGCTTTATCCCACCCCACCCCCGACTTGGGGGATCTCCCAGTCTGGTCCCTGCCTGGCGTCCTTAAGTACCAGGGCATCAGAGCGTACCTGTATGCCTGTGGTCCCTAAGTGGTTAATATGGTAGCAAGATGGAGCCACAGTGTAAACTCTTTTTTAAGTGTAGCTGGGGTTTTTATATCATAGAATATGTTATTAAAGAGGTTATCCCACAATACCGAATAACAGCCAGTAGACTGGTTTTGTTGTTTACACTTACTGTGATCAGATATTTAGTGTAGTTTTTCTAATGTATGTTTGTCAATGACAGGTAGCTACATGTTCAATGAGCCATCCTTGCATTAAAACTAAAAGTGGCAGTGGAGAAATGAGAAACAGGCAGCCATGACCAATAGCCAAATTGAGTGGTGAAGGCCATTGTCTATAGCCCCAAGTCACAGAGCAGGAGTGATCACAAGATGGATATAGAATTTAAACAGTGATCCCTCAACTTACAATGGCCTCAACATACAATAGTTTCAACATACAATGGTCTTTTCTGAACCATTGTAAATTGAAATCAGACTCAACATACAATGCTACAGACAGCCTAGATCTGTGAAACATGTCAATGGTTGGAAGAATTGACCAATCAGAATGGGCTGATCCTTTGGAAACCAGGTGAGGGCGGATCCATTACTTTTTTAGGACACTGAGTGTACTGTAGAGGTCCCCGAAGAAGCTCCTGTCCTCTACATAGACAGTGATTTACAGCTTCCAGCAGCTCTTTCTTACTTTTATATGTAAGGACTTGCTTTATCTGTATTATTTATCTACATATTATTGTTTATCCCTCACCTTTCCTATTTTTGGATGTAATTTTTGGGGCTTCAGAACCAATTACTAGGTTTCCACAGACCATACAATGGTTTCCACATACAATGGTCATCCTGGAACCAATTAATATTGTAACTTGAGGGACCACTGCACTAGTCTACAGTACAAAAATGTTGATTATAGTATTCTGGAATTAAAAGTAATCCTGGAAAACTGCTTCAATGATCCACACCCAATGCCAGTTCATAACAGTACACTCTTTGAACCACAAGAACACAAAACACAGGAATAAATCATAAATGGAATTAAAAAGAAGATCCAACCAAATTTAATTTATTAGCTGCTTGCAGTAAAATCCTTGTGAAATTAAAAGAGAGTTCTCAGTGATACCAATTACATTGAAGTATACAAATTGTGTTGGTGATTTTTAGTCATGTAATCTGCAATTCTATTTATTGCTGAGCTCAGCAAATGTTTGAAAAGTTTGGTTTTCCATTCTCACAGAACTTTTTGAAAAAGTTTAGTTTGCAGTAAATAAGTTCTACGCGAACTCGAAATGCAATAATCTTAAAATACAGGGTGGGCCATTTATATGGATACACCTTAATAAAATGGGAATAGTTGGTGATATTAACTTCCTGTTTGTGGCACATTAGTATATGTGAGGGGGGAAACTTTTCAAGATGGGTCATGACCATGGTGGCCATTTTGAAGTCGGCCATTTTGAATCCAACTTTTGTTTTTTCAATAGGAAGAGGGTCATGTGACACATCAAACGTATTGGGAATTTCACATGAAAAACATTGATGTGCTTGTTTTTTTTTTTTTTAAATATATTTTTATTAACATTTCAAGATAATACAGAAAAGAACTTGCGAACATGAGATTGTCACTGTCAGCACAATCATAACCGGCATATGTAACCCCACGAAAAATTTCCCCCTCCCATCCCTACAAAAACAGAGGTAGTCAGCAAAGAAATGGCTAACTATCAGGTAGTCTCAGTGCTCCCAGTGTGCCCTTCAGGGATTCTACATTGTACCATACTGAGTTGCGAAAAGGTCTGACTATGTCAGCTATCCCCTCGGAGTCGAAGTGGGTCACTATAAAGGATTTCCATTTCGAGAAAAATGTCTTGGTGCCTGAGTTAAGATGACGTTCAGCATCCAGTCTATCCACTCCCATGAAAACTTTCATTTGGGTCACCAATAGGCCTAGGTCGGGTGTCTGCGCATCTAACCATTTTAGAAATAGGCATCTGAGTGCAACTAGCAGAACCACATGTATTATGTGTGGAACCCTCGCCTCCCTCATCCTCTCTCCCTCAGGAGGTCTGAATTGATGAAATAATAGAGCCTGAGGAGTGAAAGGAAGGGACACCCGCCAATGATTATATATATAAGTGTTAATCATCCGCCAGTAGTCAGCCGAATGCTGGAAAGTCCATACGCCATGATACAGGTTTGTCAGTGGGGAGACACATTTGGGGCAGCTAGTGATTCTATCCGGGAAAGTGGGCGAAGGGAGAATGTTGAAACCATATAAGGCTGCGTGCGACAGTTTGAAATAAGTCTCCCGCCACCTCTCATTAATAATATTTTTGCGTATTTTATCCCAGCCCGCTAGTATCGTATTATGTATGTCAGGGTCGCCTGTCCATTTCTCCCATGTTTTAAAGATATTTTGAGAGTCCAGCTTAAGAAAGCGATCCCGGAAAGACCAGTAAAGCGTCGAAATTGATGCTCTCCTCGGCTCCTGGCCAATAATGCTATTTAATGGGTGTATGTTGGCCTCCCGTGAGAGATCTCTCAGTCTGGACAAACAAAACGAGTAAATCTGGTTTGCATAAAGGTAGTGAGTGGGTGGGAGACTAAAGGTGCGTAGAATGTCTGTAGGGGACAGCCACTGGTGAGTGTCTACATTCATTATACTGCTCGCTGTTTTCACCCCCTTGGTTTCCCAGATGTGCAACCATGTTGAGGAATTAGCATTTGGAAATTCCGGATGACGCCGAAATGGCATTCTTTTGGAAAGGAGGAAAGGAAGGCCGAAGGACCTACGTATCTCCTTCCATGTGACAATGGTGTCCCTGAGTAAAACAGAGCTCTTAACAGGGCTCGGCAATTTGGCAAAGGCCGTGTGTAATAGTGCAGGGAGGGACCACGGGGCTGCCAGCGCACCCTCCACCAACAGGTTAGAGTAAAATGTAGTATTCTGTAACCAGTCTATAACATGACGGAAGAGACCTACCAAATTATAACCCCGAATGTTCGGAAAGTTGACTCCCCCTTCCGACTTGCCCATCATAAGTTTTTGCAGGGCAATCCGCGGGCGCTTGTTCTGCCACAAGAATCGGGTAAAAGCTTGATTTAAACTACGAACATCCACGTGTTTCAGCAATAGGGGGAGGGTTTGGAGCGGGTAAAGTAATCTCGAAAAATTAATCATTTTCACCAGGTGGCAGCGGCCCAGAAAAGAGAGTGGCACATTTTCCCACCTCTTCAATTCCGTAGAGATTTTCCGGAACAACGGGGCATAATTTAGAGAGTACAACGTGTCAGACGTTCGCCCTATTTGTATGCCCAAATATATGATATGTGATGTACAAAGTTTGACTCCCAACTCCCCCAATGAAGGAAGCCACCTAGGAGGAGCATTCCCCAATGGAAAGAGCATGCTCTTAGAGGCATTCATCTTGTACCCCGTGAAGCGGCCAACTGTGTCCAGAAAGTCTAAGATTTTTGGGACATCTCTCACAGGTTCACTGAGGTAGAGAAGGACATCGTCAGCAAACATGGACAGTTTTAGGTCCTGTGTCCCCACTTTAATACCACTAAATACGTCGCCCGTGAGCAAGGCATGCGCCAAGGGCTCGATTGCTAGATCGAATAGCAACGGGGACAAAGGGCATCCTTGCCTAGTACCCCTCAACAGCGGAATAGGGGCGGAAAGAAAGCCCGGTGTGTAGACTCTCGCTGAAAGCCCATCATATAGACCCGACAAAAAGGAACTGAATCTGCCCGTTATCCCAAAACGTTCTAGAACCAGGTCCAGCCAGTCCCACCGGACATTATCGAACACCTTTTCCGCGTCAAGAGTCAACAATGCCAGGTGGGAATTGGGCCGGGACCGGCCCCTGGTCCCATCTAGCACCGCCAGCACCTTTCTGATGTTAGTAACTGCAGACCTCCCTTTTACAAAGCCCACCTGATGGTCTCCCACTAGGGCCGGCAAGAAGCATGCTAACCTATCCGCCAGGATCTTAGTGAGTAACTTAACATCCCGATTAATCAAGGATATGGGGCGATAGGAGCCTGGATTTAAAGGGTCCTTGTCCTGTTTCGGGAGTACTTTAATGTAAGCTAGTTTGGCCGTCGATGACAAACGACCTGTCTGCATGATGTCATTAAAGTAGGCCGTTAGAGGACGGACAATATTGTTGACTAAGGGCTTATAAAATTCGCCTGGATAACCATCGGGGCCTGGGGCCTTTCCATTCGCCAATGATTTAATTACCGATCGAACCTCTTCGTCTGTTATTACTGCATTTAGTTCTTGTCGTTGCTCCTCCGTGAGAGACGGAAGAGCAAGGCCCTGCAAAAACCTCTCACCCTCCCGGTCCGAAGTAGGAGGCTCCGAGTACAGGGAAGTATAATATGAACCCAGTATAGAATTTATCGCGCTAGGACTATGAGTAATTTGGCCCTGGGAGTCCCTTAACACCAGAATATGAGAGGGGGTATATGTACTTTTTGCTAGTCTCGCCAACAGACGACCAGACTTGTTCCCATGTTTGAACATGTTTACCTCAAAGTGTGACCTGTAAATTCGTTCTCTCCTGTCCATCCAGAGTTCGAAGGTGGAGCGAGCTTCCTGCCATTTCAGTTTGATAAGTGGGGTGGGGGAGTCAACAAAGTGCGAGTAAGTTTCCGCCAGCACAGCACTAGCAGCCGCATGGCCCTCCTGCGTCTTACGTTTGAGGGAAGAGCTGTAGGCTAATATTTTACCTCTTAATACCGCCTTAGTGGTCTCCCAATAGAGGGTGGGATTATCAATGTGATTAGCATTATCTGACTCGAACTCCAGCCACCTGCCACCCAACAGGTCCAGAAACGACTCATCCTTCGTTAGATAGGAAGGGAAACGCCATAGATAGTCTGAACCTCTGGGGGACGATGGCCGCAGCTCCAGTACTACTGGGGAATGGTCTGAAATGACCATCTCCTGGAATTCTGTCTCAAGCAACCTCGGACAAAGTGGGGAGCTAATTAAGAAATAGTCAATGCGTGACCAGGTGTTGTGTGCATGTGAGAAATGTGAATATTCACGTCCATCAGGGTGAAGGTGTCGCCATGCGTCCCCCAAACCTGTCTGGGCAAGATAAGGGGGGAGGACCTTATCACTTCGACGGTGGGCCACTGGTGTCGCCCGCGTACTCGTCCTGTCAACATGGGGGTCGGCTACCGTGTTCAAGTCCCCTCCCAGCAGCGTGTGTGGACCCGCAGTGCGATTAACAGCCTCTGCCAGGGATTGAAAAAAAGAGACATTATCTCCATTAGGAGCGTATACATTAAAAATATTATACACTTGACCCAGATGTTCTAACTGAATATAGCAAATACGACCTTCAGCATCATGAACATGAGAGAGCACCTGGTGCGGAAAAGACTTATGAAACAGTGTGAGGACACCCGATTTCCCTTCAACTGCTGGGGAGCCCAACACCTTGCCCACCCACATTTTATGCATCCTGTGAAAATCACTCTCAGTAAGATGAGTTTCCTGCAATAGGACAATATCAGGGCGTAGACGCTTCAAGTAGCGTAGAATTGACATACGTTTTTGCGGAGACCTCAATCCCTTCACATTCCATGAGACTACTCTGCACATATCGCAATGTAAACCCCCAACCTAGGCACATGCTGGGGGAGGAGAGGATGGTAGTTACCTAAGTAGGTAGACACATAGACCGACATGGAGAAAATAGGACAAGTGAGACACGTGGATGGGAGGTGGAATAAATGAAAAAGAGAGATATGAAGGGTCCAGTAGGTCCTAAAGACCTTAAAAGGGGTGCCGTCATCAGAAACTTCGTCAGGACTGCAGATTGGAGGTACAGAAATACAAATAGAAGAGGAAGAAGGCAAAGATAAAACAAAGGAAGAACTAACAACCAGAACATAAAACAGAAATACCCAGTGGGACATGGCTTCCATGATGGTATATAGAACGCCCACAAATTCTTATATGACTTCACTTTTTTCAGGCACATGAGGAGACTAGGATCCCCACACCACACCCCCACTGAACCAGGTATCTAAGGCATAGGCTATCCTAAAGATAAAGTGCAATGCTAAAACAAGCATACAAATTTCTGGTAAGTGTAACTCACTGAACGAGGAAAGCTAACTGAGATATCCCATGTAAAAGGGAAGGACACCAGTGAGAAAGTCCGTTTGTACAGTATAAGCAGTCCCGTGCAGTGGGCAGTGATAATGGCGTGTATCAGTACCCATATCAGTACACCCCTAACCACCCCCGCACCCCCAGAAAATAGAACATCATGTAAGAGACAACAGGAGAGTACTTAGTCTGGGGAGGAAGAGCGACTGCTACGGCTTCTGCTACGTCTCCCTGGAGACTTTTTTCTCTTTCTGGAGTCATCCGGAGAGCGGTGCCTGTCATCTCGTCATCGGTTAGATCTGGTAGATCTGGGTGGTGGCGCACCTCGGTCAGCTGGAGATGAGGAGGTACGTTGAGACTGATGAGTTGGAGCAGGTAATAACTCCGGGAGAGCCACTTCAGCTGCCTCTGGGGTTGGAAAAGTCTTGAAAGTCCCATCTGGTAGAAAGACCTTCAGGGTGGCCGGGTATTGAAGCTGGAATCTTGTTTTCGCCTGGAACAGTGTAGTACATAGCTTACTGTACGCCTTACATCGTTTAGACACCTCTGCAGAGAAATCTTCAAAGATCAACAATTTCTGATTGCGAAAGGTTAAGGGTGTGGACCTCCTGCGGAACGCTCTGAGTATAGCAACTTTGTCATTGTAATCCAGTAGTTTCAGAATCACTTGTCTCGGGTGAGAAGCAGTCTCTTCTGGATGATGTGGGCGGGTAGGAGGCAGTTTACCCAGACGGTGAGCTCGTTCCACCCGACACTTATGAAGAAGACCCAAAGCCTTTGGGAGGTCACTTTCACAAAAGTTTTGCAAGTCTGACTGCAGGAGGGACTCACTCACACCAACCAGCCGTAGGTTGTTCCGGCGAGAGCGGTTCTCCAAATCGTCCAATTTCTCACTGACGCAGCATAAATCTGTTTCCGTTTGGCGCAGTCTGGTAGCTAATCCACTATTCTCATCTTCAAGCGCCATAATTCTTTTTTCAGCCTCCCCCAGGCGACCGTCCTGCGCTGATAGGTCTTTCTGTATTTGTACCAGTGTGGCCCTCATCGTGTTTTCCATGGTCTGCTGGATAGTTGGAGCAATTAATTTGATCAGGGCCACTGCCAGAGACTGAAGATTCCAAGGATTTGTCAGGACATTTTCCAGCGCCTGCGAAGCAGGGGTAGAGGGCGAATCAATTACCGCCGTGGTAGCGGCTGCTGGTTGAGAGAAAGATAACGTGGTGCTAGCAACCTCCATCACCTCCAAAGAGTGTCGTGACTTGGAGACCTGAGCAGCTGTGTCAGAGAGAATATTGTCCGAGACCGCTGGCAGCATGGGGCCAGAGGCAGTATGGCGTTGTGAGCCCTTGTGCACAAAACGGTCCATAGAAGCTGTAGTGGGTTGATAAAGTCCTCTAGACATAGAGCACAAGGGATCTGAGATTACAGTGCAACTGATGGTGCTCAAGTTTGTAAAGGCAGGATGGGATGGATACCCTAAAGGTTGCTGCGGGAGGCCAGTCAGCACAGATCACAGAAGCTCCCCTTGCAGAATGACTGCGGGCAATCCCCTATGCTCCTCTCAGTAGTAGAATAAGATAGTCAGTGTCCAGAAAGACTCCTCTGAAAATGTAGCTGCAAGGGCACCAATCGCAATCTCCTGTGAGATTACAGCTGAAGCTGAAGTAGGGGCTGGATCATAGAAACACAGTCCATGGCTAGGCACCTCAGTGCTGGGGGTGCCGTTAATTAAAAGGCTGGCTCCTTCGGTAACCCCTCCACCAGCAGTTCACTGCAGCCCTTTCCGGCCTCACAGACAAGCGCTATCATGCTGCGAAGTCCCGACTCCTGTGGCCTCAGCTGGATGATGAGAGGATGGCAGGCGGGAGCAGCGGGCGGGAGTAGCGGGGGGGAGGGCAGCAGTACCTGTGATCAAGCAGCGGAGTTCACAAGGCAGGGTCCGGAATCCCCTCTGTGTGCTCCCCCACCGTGCGACAACTCGGAGGACAGCCCGGTGAATAAATAGAGCAGCTGGACTCATGACAACCCCGCGCCGTGCGGGCGATTGCGCCGCGATCTCTTCTGGTCCACAGCCGTTGAAGCAGTGAAGATGGCGGAGGGTAAGAGAGGTGAGGAGGCCGTCGTTCCAGCGGCTGTTCGGCAGCGACCTACTTCAAGATTCAGGCGTCTCTCAGAGCGTTCCCCTCCTTCTTCTATGTTTCCCCCTGACAGCCAGGAAATCGCGTCAGGTTAATGCCGGTATGGTGCGTGTATGGGGTATGGCGTGAGGGAGCTCCGTATCCTAGCTCCTCACATGTCCGCGCCGGAACCGGAAGCCGATGTGCTTGGTTTTAATGTAACTTTATTCTTTCATGAGTTATTTACAAGTTTCTGACCACTTATAAAAATGTGTTCAATGTGCTGCCCATTGTGTTGGATTGTCAATGCAACCCTCTTCTCCCACTCTTCACACAGTGATAGCAACACCGCAGGAGAAATGCTAGCACAGCCTTCCAGTATCTGTCGTTTCAGGTGCTGCAGAATGGGCAAAACAAAAATTGGAACAGGACCCTCAGTTTACGCAGAAGATTTTGTTCAGTGATGAGGAAATCTTTTATGTGAATGGTGAAGTTAACAAACAAAACCATTGGTCTGACACTAACCCACATTGGATAGTTCCCTCCAAGACTGTTGGAACACAAACATTGATGGTATGGTGTGGTATATGGGGTAAAAAGACAGTGAGGCCATTCTTCATCAATGGAAACCTCAAGGCCACTGGATATGCGAAATTGCTACATGATGATGTGTTTCCCTCTTTATGCACTGAAGCTGGCACGTTCCCTGAGTTTTTCCAGTAAGATGGTGCACCACCACATTATGGGTGTCAGGTCCGAGCATTCCTAGATGAACAGTTTCCTGGAAAGTGGATTGGTCGTCGTGGGCCAGTTGAATGGCCCCCAAGGTCTCCCGATCTGACCCCCTTAGACTTTTATCTTTGGGGTCATCTGAAGATAATTGTCCATGCTGTGAAGATACGAGATGTGCAGCACCAGAAACTATGGATACTGTAAGCCTGTGCTAGCATTTCTCCTGCGGTGTTGCTAGCAGTGTTTGAAGAGTGAGATAAGAGGGTTGCATTGACAATCCAACACAATGGGCAGCACGTTGAACACATTTTATAAGTGGTCAAAAACTTGTAAATAACTCATGAAAGAATAAAGTTATGTTAAAACCAAGCACATCATTGTTTTTCTTGTGAAATTCCCAATAAGTTTGATGTGTCACATGACCCTCTTCCTATTAAAAAAACAAAAGTTGGATTCAAAATGGCCAGCTTCAAAATGTCCGCCATGGTCACCACCCATCTTGAAAACTTTCCCCTCTCTCATATACTAATGTGCCACAAACAGAAATTTAATATCACTAACCATTCCTATTTTATTAAGGTGGATACATATAAATGGCCTACCCTGTAGATGTATAGCACTGTATAAGAGTTCTTAAGCCCTGTATAACACGGTTAGGGTCATCTATGTTTTCAAGTAGTTTTAAGGTGGTTTTAGGGCTAAGTTACGGCAACATGCAGTAACTTATGGTGACATTTAAGAAACACACTGCACTAGTGAATTTTATATATTATTTTAACACTAAAATAAGGCTGAATAAAGTATCTCTGGTTGATGCCAGAAAGGACCCTCATTTAGCAGGTGTTTGCTGTTGGAAAGCAATAACAAGCTGGCTGTGTAGCTTGGCCCTATAAAAATACAATTTAGCCTCCTTCTTGGAAGGGGAAAAATTTACCCCAGGAGACAGAAGACATTGATGGACTAGTGGTAGTGGTAGCCAGCGGACAGCAGAAAGTGGACTAATAGTAGGTATAACCAGTGGACAACAGACTGTGGTGAACTAGTGGCAGCTGTAGACATCAGACTGCAGACAGTGGTGGACTAGTGGCAGTTTTAGCCAGGCCTTGTGATGTCACTAAATGTGGTTATGTAAAATTGCAATAACTAAACTTCAAAAATTATTGAAAATTATTCCTTTTGTTCAGAGTTGCAACAGGATTGGTGATACGGTATCTCAAAATAGTGAAGAAGAAATAACTTTTGTAAACATTGAAAAGATGGAAAAATTACCAAAAATTCTCCAAATCAAAGTTGCAACAGGATTGGTATCGCAAATTAGTAAAGATATCTATTGAAAAGAAGAAAAACATTCCCTTGTCACGTATGGGCAGGGAAGAGTGAAGCCCTGTACTCACCCGATCTCAATTGCCCTGCCTACTTGCGTTCCCGCCCTGGGTGACGGGTCCACAACCACGGTGACAGTCCCTGCCTGAATAAGTGCAGGGAGTAAAACATCAACAAAATAAACTTATGTGATAGCCTGGGAGGTGTAGGGTATGGTGCTTGTTAACCCTTACTATTCGTGACGCAAGGGTGAGGGCTCCTCAATAAAGCTTTTCCTACCACCACCCTTCCCAGGAACAATAGGGAGGTAGCTGACAATGGGTTTGAGGTAGAGAATAATAGATTGTCCACAGCTGGAGAGCTTCTGTAAACAGTGTTAACTTTTACTGAAGATTTTCTGTACACTTCATTAACATACCAGTCTCTTAGCATAACAACAGCTTTCCTTTGGAGATTGACAATAGTTGGGACTTCAGAGTCTTTTAGTCTATTGCGCTGTTCCACTGGATTTAGGGGAATTAGTTGCGGTCCAGTAGTCACACTAGCATTAGCAGGAAATTAGATTTGAACTCACGATTTTGGTTCTGTTCAGGCCATAGGTTTTGAGGCCTAGCATGTCTTTGAAAGTTGCCTAGCACACCGTCCTGTTAGTCCGGCATCCATGAGAGCAGCAACCCAAGAGAGCGATAATTGGAAGCAGCTCCCTTATATGGGCAGGGGCTGGACTAACGCTAATTGGTCCATACTGATGTCAATCACCATTACAGAGATTTGTGGGTAACATGTGACCCAAGGACCTCCCAAGGTCCTACAACATACCATAGAGGTTACTAGCATGGTCACATGACCAAAGGTCCTGCGACGCTGAACAAGGGAAGTACTATACATTCCTATGAAATATAAATATAATTATTAAATATAAACATAAATTAACATTAAAGTTAGACTTAAAGAGAGGCGACTAGGGGCTGTCCCACCTGAGGAACTGTACCTGAACATTAGAGATGAGCGAACTTACAGTAAATTTGATTCGTCATGAACTTCTTGGCTCGGCAGTTGATGACTTTTCCTGCATAAATTAGTTCAGCTTTCCGGTGCTCCGGTGGGCTGGAAAAGGTGGATACAGTCCTAGGAGACTCTTTCCTAGGAATTTATCCACCTTTTCCAGCCCACCGGAGCACCTGAAGGCTGAACTAACTTACGCAGGAAAAGTCATCAACTGCCGAGCCAAGAAGTTCGTGACGAATCGAATTTACTGTAAGTTCGCTCATCTCTACTGAACGTAGTTACTCTGACTTTGGGGATCTCTACACTAGGTACGGTAGGCAATACGGTACCGGGATAACACACTTACAATACAGACAGAGGTCGGAACACTGTAAGTAATCACACACACTAACAGAAATAATAACTAAACATACACACACACAATAAACAACAAGTAGAAAATTAGTGCAGACTGCAACAAGTGAAAAAACTAAACATAGCAGCAGATGGTGGCCTTTGATGAGCAACAGGGGCCATATTCAAATTTGTGATATCTTGTGAATATATTGCTGAATATTCATCCTATATTCGCAAAATTTGCATATTCACTATGTTCATTCTTTTTTCTTTTTTTTTACGTGAAAATTCGTGATGAAATTCACATCGTGCGCATGCACAATTATATCTTTCACCTAAAAGAAGGGAGGGATCAGTGTCCAGTCTGGAAGTGCCGATATTCACATACATTTGCATAAAAATTTGTATGACAATTTACATAACAATTTTCATAAAAAAATTAATATTTGTCATTAAGCATGTATATCACTATATTAAAAATATTCGCGAAATCGCGAAGTTACGATATTCACGGTAAAAATTCACATTTCGCATATTCGCGCTCAACACTAGTGACAGTGACCTAGGTCCGTGTTGGAGGAAACAGGACTCACCCCAGCGGGAATGGCCATAACATTTAAAGGATGCATGCCCCAATAGGAAAGCAAGAAGCACACCTGATCCGAGATGCAAAGGAGGGCTGAAGACAGGACGTGACGTCAGATGCCAGCAATACACATGGCTACAGAGCCGGGATGGTAATTGCACATGCAAAATTTCGCGAGACTTGCGTCCGGATGACTACATCCGGTTGTATGGTCTATATACATAGATCAATGGACTCTGGCTATAGAAAAATGGCTGGCACGTGTATAACTGCACACGTGAATGCAGTTGGGCACTAGAGGCAAAAATGATCACGGCCACAGAAAAATGGCTGCCTCCCATAAAAACTATACAAGTGCTAGACAGACAGGTGGACATAGATCTACGTGGGGAATTGTATGGTTGAATGTATACAACGGAGGAACAAGAATTGACAGAATTAGAGGAATAGATAGTAAAGAATATATTATAGGGGGAATAATTGGGGTAAATAGATGACTGCGATGGAATGGGAATGATGGGGAAGAAGTATATATATATTTTTATTATATATATATATATATATATATATATATATATATATTTTACATTTATTTCTATTTATTTTTCATATACTTCTCTTTGTATTCATTCAATTATATCCTATTTCCATATTAATGCTCCCCCCCCCCTTCTTTCCCCATCCTTCCCATTCCATCACAGGCATCTATTTACTATATTCTTTCCCTTACGTACTAACCAGTGGCGCAAATGGGTTATTTCCCCCCTCCCCCCCCTGGAACTGGTTAGGACCAGTGTAATTTTAATGACACACCTCAAGTAGTTAAAGTCTTTAGACCCTCCCGCCTCCCCCATAAAAGGAGGAGAAACACCCAGCCCCCTTGTGTTTTTTTCTGTCCTCATGGGGGCAAAATACCCCATATGTGCCACTGTTAGGGTTAAGGGAAAACAAATTATCGTTAGAAATCAATGATTACTATCTATTCCGCTAATTCTGTCAATTCTTATCCCTTCTTTATATACATTCAACCATACTATTCCCCACTTAGATCTATGTCGCCCTGTCTGTCTAGCACTTGTATGCATAGGTTTTATTGGAGGCAACCATTTTTCTGTGACCGCGATCTTTTTTGCCTCTAGTGTCCAACTGCATGCACATGCGCAGTTATACACGTGCCAGACATTTTCCCACATAGTCCCATGATCTATGTATATAGACCATGCAACCGAATGTAGTCATCCGGACGCAAGTCTCGCGATATTTTGCGCAGGTAATTACCATCCATGACCTGTGGTCATGTGTATTGCTGGCGTCTGATGTCACGTCCTGCCTTCAGCCCTCCATTACATCTCGGATCAGATGCGCTTCTTGCTTTCCTATTGGGGCATGCATCATATAAATGTTATGGCCATTCCAGCCCACACCACTCCTGGATAAAGCCGCTCCTGGCAAATCGCATCAAAGTTGTGGTGTGAGGCTTGGGTGAGTCCTGCTTCCTCGAACCGTGGTCACTGGCACCATCTGCTGCTATATTTTGTTTTTTCACTTGTTGCAGTTGCACTAATTTTCTACTTGTTTTTTATACCTGTGTTCTACTTTTGCATGCATGCACTTTATTTATAATGATTCACCATGGCATATTGCTGCACTTAGTACCAAGAGATTGGAGAACCAGGAGAAGAGTCAGAGAGCAGAGTCAAAGGGTCAAATATGCCAGAAAAACAAGATACAGTACAAACCCTAACTAGGAGAATAAGCTCTTTCGCAGGTGAGGACTGGATGAATACTGAAGGTTTAAATAGAGAGCTAAGCAGATGAGAAGCCAACGAGGTCAGCTGGTCATCCAGAGTACAGGGCGTTTCCACAGTAACCAGAATAACAAAAGACCTCAGTGCAGATTAACCCTTCGGGTTCTTAGATCCCTTTTTTGGATCATAACACGTTGTGCATGTGTATGCCTGCTGGAAGTAGTATAGCAGAAAGGGTGGTGATCATTGTAGTAGCCAGCGGAAAGCAGGCATAGTGGACAGAAGACAGTGGTGAACTAGTGATAGCTGTAGTCAGAAGACACCGGGTATGGTGGACTGGTGGGGTTTGTAGTAGCCAGCAGACAGCAGGGGTAGTGAACTTATGCAAGTTCTAGTTAGCAGACAGCAAGTAGTGGTGAACTAATGATAGTACAGCATGACAGTAGGTGATGGTGAACTAGTGGTAGCTATAGCTAGCAGACAACAAGCAGTTGTGAATTAGTGGTAGCTATAGCCACAGAAACATAGAAAAACATAGAATGTGTAAGCAGATAAGAACCATTCGGCCCATCTAGTCCATCCAATAATCTGAATACTATCAATATTTCATGGCCCTATCTTATATGAAGGATAGCCTTATGCTTATCACATGCATGTTTAAACTCCATCATTGTATTTGCAGCTACCACTTCTGCAGGAAGTTTATTCCATGCATCCACTACTCTCTTGGTAAAGTAATACTTCCTCATATTACTTTTACATCTTTGCCCCTCTAGTTTATAACTATGTCATCTTGTGTTAGTTTTTCTTCTTTTAAAGGGGTACTCCTGTGGAAAACTTTTTTTTAAATCAACTGGTGCCAGAAAGTTAAACAGATTTGTAAATTGCTTCAATAAAAAATCTAAATCCTTCTAGTACTTATTAGCTGCTGAATACTACAGAGGAAATAATTATTTTCTTTTTGGAACACAGAGCTCTCTGCTGACATCATGACCACAGTGCTCTCTGCTGACATCTCTGTCCATTTTAGGAATGTCCAGAGCAGCATATGTTTGCTATGGGAATTTTCTTCTACTCTGGACAGTTCTTAAAATGGACAGAGATGTCAGGAGAGAGCACTGTGGTCATGATGTCAGCAGAAGGATCTGTGTTTTAAAAAGAAAATAATTTCCTCTGTAGTATTCAGCAGCTGATAAGTACAAGAAGGATTAAGATTTTTAATAGAAGTAATGTACAAATCTGTTAAACTTTCTGGCACCAGTTGATTACAAGAAAAAAAAGTTTTCCACCAGAGTACAACTTTAAATAAACTCTCCTTTTACTGTAATGATTCCCTTTATGTATTTAAAAGTTTCTATCCTATCCCCTCTGTTTCGTCTTTTTTCCAAGCTATACATGTTAAGATCCTTAGAGGGGTACTCCGGCGCTAAGACATCTTATCCCCTATCCAAAGCACCCTGTTACCATCAGCCCCCGGAGCATGTTCACTCCGGTATTGATGACTGCCGATCATGGGTCCAGAGTATTGGGACGTCACGGCTCCTCCCCGTGTGACGTCACGCTCTGTCCCCTCAATGCAAGCCTATGGGAGGGGGTGTGACAGCTGGTGCTTCTGCTTTGTCCAACTATTCCTTTATCAGTCATTGAATATTTTTATTGAAAAATATTTTAGTTTTTGGAGTGATTTGTGTTACGCCGAGCGCTCCGGGTCCCCGCTCCTCCCCGGAGCGCTCGCTACACTCTCGCTACTGCAGCGCTTCGGTCAGATCCACTGACCCGGTGCGCTGCGATACCGCCTCCAGCCGGGATGCGATTCGCGACGCGGGTGGCGCCCGCTCGCGATGCGCACCCCGGCTCCCGTACCTGACTCGCTCTCCGTCGGTCCTGTCCCGGCGCGCGCGGCCCCGCTCCCTAGGGCGCGCGCGCGCCGGGTCTCTGCGATTTAAAGGGCCACTGCGCCGCTGATTGGCGCAGTGGTTCTAATTAGTGTGTTCACCTGTGCACTCCCTATTTATACCTCACTTCCCCTGCACTCCCTCGCCGGATCTTGTTGCCATTGTGCCAGTGAAAGCGTTTCCTTGTGTGTTCCTAGCCTGTGTTCCAGACCTCCTGCCGTTGCCCCTGACTACGATCCTTGCTGCCTGCCCCGACCTTCTGCTACGTCCGACCTTGCTTCTGTCTACTCCCTTGTACCGCGCCTATCTTCAGCAGTCAGAGAGGTTGAGCCGTTGCTAGTGGATACGACCTGGTCACTACCGCCGCAGCAAGACCATCCCGCCTTGCGGCGGGCTCTGGTGAAAACCAGTAGTGACTTAGAACCGGGTCCACTAGCACGGTCCACGCCAATCCCTCTCTGGCACAGAGGATCCACCTCCTGCCAGCCGGCATCGTGACAGTAGATCCGGCCATGGATCCCGCTGAAGTTCCTCTGCCAGTTGTCGCCGACCTCACCACGGTGGTCGCCCAGCAGTCACAACAGATAGCGCAACAAGGCCACCAGCTGTCTCAACTGACCGTGATGCTACAGCAGCTACTACCACAGCTTCAGCAATCATCTCCTCCGCCAGCTCCTGCACCTCCTCCGCAGCGAGTGGCCGCTTCAGGCCTACGACTATCCTTGCCGGATAAATTTGATGGGGACTCTAAATTTTGCCGTGGCTTTCTTTCTCAATGTTCCCTGCACTTGGAGATGATGTCGGACCAGTTTCCTACTGAAAGGTCTAAGGTGGCTTTCGTAGTCAGCCTTCTGTCTGGAAAAGCTCTGTCATGGGCCACACCGCTCTGGGACCGCAATGACCCCGTCACTGCCTCTGTACACTCCTTCTTCTCGGAAATTCGAAGTGTCTTTGAGGAACCTGCCCGAGCCTCTTCTGCTGAGACTGCCCTGTTGAACCTGGTCCAGGGTAATTCTTCCGTTGGCGAGTACGCCGTACAATTCCGTACTCTTGCTTCAGAACTATCCTGGAATAATGAGGCCCTCTGCGCGACCTTTAAAAAAGGCCTATCCAGCAACATTAAAGATGTTCTGGCCGCACGAGAAATCCCTGCTAACCTACATGAACTCATTCATCTAGCCACTCGCATTGACATGCGTTTTTCCGAAAGGCGTCAGGAGCTCCGCCAGGATATGGACTTTGTTCGCACAAGGCGTTTTTTCTCCCCGGCTCCTCTCTCCTCTGGTCCCCTGCAATCCGTTCCTGTGCCTCCCGCCGTGGAGGCTATGCAGGTCGACCGGTCTCGCCTGACACCTCAAGAGAGGACACGACGCCGCATGGAGAATCTCTGCCTGTACTGTGCCGGTACCGAACACTTCCTGAAGGATTGTCCTATCCGTCCTCCCCGCCTGGAAAGACGTACGCTGACTCCGCACAAAGGTGAGACAGTCCTTGATGTCAACTCTGCTTCTCCACGTCTTACTGTGCCTGTGCGGATATCTGCCTCTACCTTCTCCTTCTCTACTATGGCCTTCTTGGATTCCGGATCTGCAGGAAATTTTATTTTGGCCTCTCTCATCAACAGGTTCAACATCCCGGTGACCAGTCTCGCCAGACCCCTCTACATCAATTGTGTTAACAATGAAAGATTGGACTGTACCATACGTTTCCGCACGGAGCCCCTCCTAATGTGCATCGGACCTCATCACGAGAAAATTGAGTTATTGGTCCTCCCCAATTGCACTTCCGAAATTCTCCTTGGACTACCCTGGCTTCAACACCATTCCCCAACCCTGGATTGGTCCACTGGGGAGATCAAGAGTTGGGGCCCCTCTTGTTTCAAGGACTGCCTTAAACCGGTTCCCAGTACTCCTTGCCGTGACCCTGTGGTTCCCCCTGTAACCGGTCTCCCTAAGGCCTATATGGACTTTGCGGATGTTTTTTGCAAAAAACAAGCTGAGACTCTACCTCCTCACAGGCCTTATGACTGTCCTATTAACCTCCTCCCGGGCACTACTCCACCCCGGGGCAGAATTTATCCTCTCTCTGCCCCAGAGACTCTTGCTATGTCTGAGTACATCCAGGAAAATTTAAAAAAGGGCTTTATCCGCAAATCCTCCTCTCCTGCCGGAGACGGATTTTTCTTTGTGTCCAAAAAAGATGGCTCCCTACGTCCTTGCATTGACTACCGCGGTCTTAATAAAATCACGGTAAAGAACCGCTACCCCCTACCTCTCATCTCTGAACTCTTTGATCGCCTCCAAGGTGCCCACATCTTTACCAAACTGGACTTAAGAGGTGCTTATAATCTCATCCGCATCAGAGAGGGGGATGAATGGAAAACGGCATTTAACACTAGAGATGGACACTTTGAGTATCTGGTCATGCCCTTTGGCCTGTGCAACGCCCCTGCCGTCTTCCAAGACTTTGTTAATGAAATTTTTCGTGATCTCTTATATTCCTGTGTTGTTGTATATCTGGACGATATCCTGATTTTTTCTGCCAACCTAGAAGAACACCGCCAGCATGTCCGCATGGTTCTTCAGAGACTTCGTGACAATCAACTTTATGCCAAAATGGAGAAATGTCTGTTTGAATGTCAATCTCTTCCTTTCCTAGGATACTTGGTCTCTGGCCAGGGACTACAAATGGATCCAGACAAACTCTCTGCCGTCTTAGATTGGCCACGCCCCTCCGGACTCCGTGCTATCCAACGTTTTTTGGGGTTCGCCAATTATTACAGACAATTTATTCCACATTTTTCCACCATTGTGGCTCCTATCGTGGCTTTAACCAAAAAGAATGCCAATCCTAAGTCATGGCCTCCTCAAGCGGAAGACGCCTTTAAACAGCTCAAGTCTGCCTTTTCTTTGGCTCCCGTGCTCTCCAGACCTGACCCATCTAAACCCTTCCTATTGGAGGTTGATGCCTCCTCAGTAGGAGCTGGAGCGGTCCTTCTACAAAAAAATTCTTCCGGGCATGCTGTTACTTGTGGTTTCTTTTCTAGGACCTTCTCTCCGGCGGAGAGGAACTACTCCATCGGGGATCGAGAGCTTCTAGCCATTAAATTAGCACTTGAGGAATGGAGGCATCTGCTGGAGGGATCAAGATTTCCAGTTATTATTTACACCGATCACAAGAATCTCTCCTATCTCCAGTCTGCCCAACGGCTGAATCCTCGCCAGGCCAGGTGGTCTCTGTTCTTTGCCCGATTTAATTTTGAAATTCACTTTCGGCCTGCCGACAAGAACATTAGGGCCGATGCTCTCTCTCGTTCCTCGGATGCCTCGGAAGTAGAGCTCTCTCCGCAACACATCATTCCTCCTGACTGCCTGATCTCCACTTCTCGAGCCTCCATCAGGCAAATTCCTCCAGGGAAGACCTTCGTATCTCCACGCCAACGCCTCGGAATCCTCAAATGGGGTCACTCCTCCCATCTCGCAGGTCATGCGGGCATCAAGAAATCCGTGCAACTCATCTCTCGTTTCTATTGGTGGCCGACTCTGGAGACGGATGTTGTGGATTTTGTGCGAGCCTGCACTGTCTGTGCCCGGGATAAGACTCCTCGCCAGAAGCCCGCTGGTCTTCTTCATCCTCTGCCTGTCCCCGAACAGCCTTGGTCTCTGATTGGTATGGACTTTATTACAGACTTACCCCCATCCCGTGGCAACACTGTTGTTTGGGTGGTCGTTGATCGATTCTCCAAGATGGCACATTTCATCCCTCTTCCTGGTCTTCCTTCAGCGCCTCAGTTGGCAAAACAATTTTTTGTACACATTTTTCGTCTTCACGGGTTGCCCACGCAGATCGTCTCGGATAGAGGCGTCCAATTCGTGTCAAAATTCTGGAGGGCTCTCTGTAAACAACTCAAGATTAAATTAAACTTTTCTTCTGCATATCATCCTCAATCCAATGGGCAAGTTGAAAGAATTAACCAGGTCCTGGGTGATTATTTACGGCATTTTGTTTCCTCCCGCCAGGATGACTGGGCAGATCTTCTACCATGGGCCGAATTCTCGTATAACTTCAGAGTCTCTGAATCTTCCTCCAAATCCCCATTTTTCGTGGTGTACGGCCGTCACCCTCTTCCCCCCCTCCCTACTCCCTTGCCCTCTGGTTTGCCCGCTGTGGATGAAATATCTCGTGATCTTTCCACCATATGGAAAGAGACCCAAAATTCTCTCTTACAGGCTTCATCACGCATGAAGAAGTTTGCTGATAAGAAAAGAAGAGCTCCCCCCATTTTTTCTCCTGGAGACAAGGTATGGCTCTCCGCTAAATATGTCCGCTTCCGTGTCCCTAGCTACAAATTGGGACCACGCTATCTTGGTCCTTTCAAAATTTTGTGCCAGATTAATCCTGTCTCTTACAAACTTCTTCTTCCTCCTTCTCTTCGTATTCCTAATGCCTTTCACGTTTCTCTTCTTAAACCACTCATCATCAACCGTTTCTCTCCCAAACTTGTTTCTCCCACTCCTGTTTCCGGCTCCTCGGACATCTTCTCCGTAAAGGAGATACTGGCCTCCAAGAAGGTCAGAGGGAAAACTTTTATTTTGGTCGATTGGGAGAGTTGTGGCCCTGAAGAGAGATCCTGGGAACCTGAGGACAATATCCTAGACAAAAGTCTGCTCCTCAGGTTCTCAGGCTCTAAGAAGAGGGGGAGACCCAAGGGGGGGGGTACTGTTATGCCGAGCGCTCCGGGTCCCCGCTCCTCCCCGGAGCGCTCGCTACACTCTCGCTACTGCAGCGCTCCGGTCAGATCCACTGACCCGGTGCGCTGCGATACCGCCTCCAGCCGGGATGCGATCCGCGACGCGGGTGGCGCCCGCTCGCGATGCGCACCCCGGCTCCCGTACCTGACTCGCTCTCCGTCGGTCCTGTCCCGGCGCGCGCGGCCCCGCTCCCTAGGGCGCGCGCGCGCCGGGTCTCTGCGATTTAAAGGGCCACTGCGCCGCTGATTGGCGCAGTGGTTCTAATTAGTGTGTTCACCTGTGCACTCCCTATTTATACCTCACTTCCCCTGCACTCCCTCGCCGGATCTTGTTGCCATTGTGCCAGTGAAAGCGTTTCCTTGTGTGTTCCTAGCCTGTGTTCCAGACCTCCTGCCGTTGCCCCTGACTACGATCCTTGCTGCCTGCCCCGACCTTCTGCTACGTCCGACCTTGCTTCTGTCTACTCCCTTGTACCGTGCCTATCTTCAGCAGTCAGAGAGGTTGAGCCGTTGCTAGTGGATACAACCTGGTCACTACCGCCGCAGCAAGACCATCCCGCCTTGCGGCGGGCTCTGGTGAAAACCAGTAGTGACTTAGAACCGGTCCACTAGCACGGTCCACGCCAATCCCTCTCTGGCACAGAGGATCCACCTCCTGCCAGCCGGCATCGTGACAATTTGTCACGTGGTAGAGAAACTGCCAGTTAACTTTCACTCTTACAACTGTTTATTTATTTATTTATTTTTTATTAACCCCTTAAGGACCCAGCCCAAATATACCTTAAGGACCCCGGCCATTTTTTGAACATCTGACCACTGTCACTTCAAGCATTAATAACTTTCGGATGCTTTTACCTTTCATTCTGCTTCTGAGATTGTTTTTTCATGACATATTCTACTTTATGATAGTGGTAACATTTTGTCCATACTTGTATCATTTATTGGTGAAAAATTCCAAAATTTGATTAAAAAATTGAAAATGTAGCATTTTTTTTTTACTTTGAAGCTCTCTGCTTATAAGGAAAATGGATATTTCAAATACACTATACATTGATTCACATATACAATATGTCTACTTTATGACTGCATCATAAAGTTTACATGTTTTTACTTTTGGAAGACATCAGAGGGCTTCAAAGTTCAGCAGCAATATTCCAATTTTTCACAAAATTTTCAAAATCGTAATTTTTTAGGGACCAGTTCAGTTTTGAAGTGGATTTGAAGGGCCTTCATATTAGAAATACCCCACAAATCACCCAATTATAAAAACTGCACCCCTCAAAGTATCCAAAATGACATTCAGCAAGTGTGTTAACCCTTTAGGTGTTTCACAGGAATAGCAGCAAAGTGAAGGAGAAAATTCAAAATCTTCATTTTTTATACTTGCATGTTCTTGTAGACCCAGTTTTTGAATTTTTACAAGTAGTAATAGGAGAAAAAGCCCCCAAAATTTGTAACCCAATTTCTCTCGAGTAAGGAAATACCTCATATGTGTATGTCTAGTGTTCGGCGGGCGCAGTAGAGGGAACCTATAAAAATGCACCAAACTGACACAGTATTATGAATAGATATAAATCTTTATTATAATCAGATAAGATAAAACATGACAAAAAATCAGCAGCAGTTAGAAAGAAAAAGACTCCTGAACACAGATATCAGATAATGTCCACTAGGCACATGGAATGGCACATAAATATAGGCATACGATACGCAATAAAAAGTGGACTTAAGGCAAGCCACAGTAAATATGTAAGAGGATACACCTAAAGATGCCTAAATAAACCCAGTACACTAATGTAAACAGAAAGGACATATAAAGAAGTATAGCTAGTAAAGTGTCATTTGCCCAGTGCTATCGGCAGTATAAATGCAGGGAGACAAGGATGTTAACCATACATATCTGAGGGGAAAGAAACCACCTCAGTAAAAGTTGGAGCTATGGTTGTCCCTGTAAAAAGGTAAACATATAAGACTGTCCATGCACCTAGCCAACTGACACCCAGCTATACTTACGTAGGTCAGGAGCCTACCCCTACATCGTTTCGCTCACTCGCTTCCTCAGGGAGTGTCATATGGAGGGTAAACGGAAGTTTATATACATAATATCGACCAATCAAACAAGTTCTATATGAATTAAATACCTGGTACAGCTGTACGCGCTGTAAACGTGGCGTGTAATGATCTGCACCATCTTGTTTTCAACCGCTCATGCCCACGGCACCACCAGAGTGCGTACATGTTGACGTCACCACGATGGTAGCGGGTGCACGCGCAGCGAACACAAGAAGTAGCGCAGTAGAGGGGTCAGAAAGGAAGGAGCAAAATTGGGATTTTGGAGAGTGAATTTTTCTGAAATGGTTTTTGGGGGGCATGTCACATTTAGAAAGCCCCTATGGTGCCAGAACAGCAGAAAACTCCCACATGGCACACCATTTTGGAAACTACACCCCTCAAGGCACGTAACAAGGGGTCCAGTTAGCCTTAACACCCCACAGGTGTTTGACAACTTTTCGTTAAAATCATATGTGTAAATGGAAAAAAAAAAATTTCACTAAAGTGCATTTTTCCCCCAAAATTTACCATTTTTACAAAGGGTAATGGGAGAAAATGCCCACCCAAATTTGTAATCCCATCTCTTCTGAGTATGGAAATACCCCATGTTAAGACGTAAAATGCTCTGCTGGCGAACTACAATGCTCAGAAGAGAAGGAGCCACATTTGGCTTTTTGAAAACAACTTTTGCTGAAATGGTTTTTTGGGGGCATGTCACATTTAGGAAGCCCCTGTGGTGCCAGAACAGCAAAAAATACCCACATGGCATACTATTTTGGAAACTACACCCCTCAAGGAACGTAACATGGCATACAGTGAGCTTTAACTACCCACAAGTGTTTGACGACTTTTTGTTAAAGTTGGATGTGTAAATGAAAAACATTTTTTTTTCAACTATGGGGGCTTTGCAAACAAACATGGCATTCAATTCCGGACAAATTTTCTCTTCAAAATCCCAATGGCGCTCCTTCTCTTCTGAGCATTGTAGTTCGCCCGCAGAGCACTTTACATTCACATATGGGGTATGTTCTTACTCAGAAGAGATGGGGTTACACATTTTGGGGGGCTTTTTTCCTATTTTCCCTTGTGAAAATGAAAAATTTAGGGCAACACCAGCATTTTAGTGAAAAAAAAATGTTTTTTTCATTTTCCCATCCAACTTTAATGAAAATTCGTCAAACACCTGTGGGGTGTTTAGGCTCATTATACCCCTTGTCACATTCCGTGAGGGGTATAGTTTCCAAAATACAGTTACATATAGGGTATTTTGTACTCAGGAGAAATTGTGTTAGAGATTTTGGGGGTCTTTTTTTCCTTTTACCGCTTCTGAAAATAAAAAGTATGGGGCAACACCAGCATGTTAGTGTAAATTCTTTTATTTTTTTACACTAACAGGCTGGTGTAGCCCCCAACTTTTCCTTTTCATAAGGGGTAAAAGGAGAAAAAGCCCCCCAAAATTTGTAGTGCAATTTCTCCCGAATACGGTAATACCCCATATGTGACCCTAAACTGTTTCCTTGAAATACGACGGGGCTCTGAAGTGAGAGCGCCATGTGCATTTGAGGACTAAATTAGGGATTGCATAGGGGTGGACATAAGGGTATTCTACGCCAGTGATTCCCAAACAGGGTGCCTCCAGCTGTTGCTAAACTCCCAGCATGCCTGGACAGTCAGTGGCTGTCCAGAAATGCTGGAAGTTGTTGTTTTGCAGCAGCTGGAGGCTCCGTTTTGGAAACACTGCCGTACAAGATGTTTTAATTTTTTATTTGGGGGGGGACAGTGTACGGGGTGTATATGTTGTGTTCTACCCTTTATTATGTGGTAGTGTAGTTTAGTGTTTTTAGGGTACTTTTGCACTGTCGGGTTACGGTGAGTTTCCCGCTAGGAGTTTGTGCTGCTGCAAAAAATTGGCCGCAGCCCAAACTTGAAGCAGGAAATTTACTGTAAACCTGTCCGTGTGAATGTACCCTGTACATTCACATGGGGGGGGGGGGGGGGGGGGCAAACCTCCCGCTGTTTCAAAACTACAACTCCCAGCATGCTCTGACAGACCGTGCATGCTGGGAGTTGTACTTTTGCAACAGCTGGAGGCACACTGGTTGGAAAACCTTCAGTTAGGTTCGGTTACCTAACTCAGTATTTTCCAACCAGTGTGCCTCCAGCTGTTGCAAAACTGCAACTCCCAGCATGTACTAATCACCGAAGGGCATACTGGGAGATGTAGTTACGCAACAGCTGGAGGTACCCAACTACAACTCCCAGCATGCTGAGACAGCTGTTTGCTGTCTGGGCATGCTGGGATTTGCAGTTTTGCAACATCTGGAGGGCTACGGATAGAGACCACTGCACTGATCTCCAAACTGTGACCCTCCAGATGTTGCAAAACTACAAATCCCAGCATACCCAGACAGCAAACAGCTATGTGGGCATGCTAGGAGTTGTAGTTTTGCAAGATCCGGAGGGATATAGTTTAGAGACCACTGTATAATGGTCTCAAACTGCAGCCCCCCAGCTATTGCAAAACTACATATTCCAGCATGCCCAAACAGCTGTCTGGGCATGCTGGGAGTTGTAGTTTTGCAACATCTGGAGGGCTAGAGTTTAGAGACCACAGTCTCAGACTGTAGCCCTCCAGATCAACTTACCAGCTTCCGTAGGATCCTCGGAGCCGTCCTCTCCTGACGCACGTCACGCCGCCCGCCGATCACCGTTGCCGCAGCCTCCGGATCGGTAAGTGGAGGTCGGCGCTCGGTCCCCTTCGTTTCCCCGTTCTGCCCCGCCTATTGTGGGTGGGCAGGATGGGGAAAACGAAACTTAACCCCCCCCCCGCCCCCGATCTGCTATTGGTCGTCGCCTCTGACGATCAATAGCAGACCAATAGCAAAGATAGGAGGGGTGGCACCCCTGCCACCTCACTCCTATGCCTTCAGGGGGATCGTGGGTGTCTTAGACAACCGAAATTCCCAGGGGCGTATTGATACGCCCTGGGTCCTTAAGTAGCAGGACTTCAAGGCGTATCCATACGCCCTAGGTCCTTAAGTGGTTAAACCCAGCTAGAAATGTTCTCTTTTTGTCCAATCCCAGAAAATACAAGTAATGTGGCATAAAATGCCTAGTCAAGTGTCACTCTTTTTGCTAAAAATAGAATATTAAAACCAGAGAATACATATAATGTGGTGTAAAAGCCTTAGTAAAATTTTACTCTCACTACTAGAAAAGTGATTTTTGTTAAACCCAGCTAGAAAGGCTCTATATTTGGTCACACCAAGAAATTACAGTAAAACACAAGTCAGCTCACTGCACAATGCTTTTCTCAAATCACTTTCTGTTGCAGTCTTATACATTTCTATGGGCTCCTTCTGTAGTCCCACTGGTGTAATTTGGACACAGTAAAGCAGGTCACTGAGCTCACTCCTCTACACAATGCTTTGCTCAAATTTCTTTGTATTGTAGTATGAAATCTTTCTGTGATCAGTAGTTCCACAGTGAGTTGTACTGTGTACTGCTCACTGCTCATCATTCGCTTGAACATGGAGGCCGCAACACAGTGCATGGAGTTTTTATTACATTTTTACATCCATCCCTATGCTGTCTTCTGATTGGCCTGGGAGCTGTATGCAAGCAATGATTGGCTAACCTGTGGTCATCTGATCTTAATTCTGGCTGCAAAGTATTTTGGGCTACCCTGGCAACATCTCAGTGTTCATACTTCCTTATTCTATGCTGAAATGGTGCCAAAACATCATGTGTTCCTCATCCTTTCAGTTACAGTAGTGCTGTTGTTTGGCTCGCTCGAAGCGAACCTGGCAAAGTTCTAAGATTCGTCTAACCTTTTTTTAGTCAAAAGTCTGAGCAAGACTAGGTTCTACAGGTTCGGCTCGCTCATCTTTACTCATTACAGGTTCTCAATCATTTTATTGTTGTGGTTCATTTAATG
Source organism: Hyla sarda (assembly GCF_029499605.1). Taxonomy (NCBI): domain Eukaryota; kingdom Metazoa; phylum Chordata; class Amphibia; order Anura; family Hylidae; genus Hyla; species Hyla sarda. The sequence goes on along the minus strand of NC_079195.1, from coordinate 139,180,370 downwards.
GGGGAACTAGGGGAAGATCTAAGTGTGTTGACTTTTGCCAATAAATCTTTTGATATGTCACCACATAATGTCATAAATTTAGTGCTATTAAAGGTTTTATGTAGATTTCCTCTTAAAAGTGATTAAGAAAATGTGCAAAGGAATAGGATAATCAAATTGTGAATAAGTAAAATACAACAATATTAAACATATGTGCTTTAATTAAAATGCAAGTGATACAGACATTGAAGTATATTTAATTGTAACTGAACATCTTTAAAATACTCTCAGCTTCTTCTAGGAGTCGTTTTATATGGTGCTCATTTCTTAATGCCAGTACCGCCAAGGTTGATCTGACCTCCAGAACCACCGATAACACCACCATAACCTCCCCCAATGCTTCCTCCCTGGGTTTCTTGGCAGGGATCAACTATTTCTAAAATAAAGAGAAAAAAATATTATAAAATAAATGTACTCAACTTAAAGGAATTTTCCCAAGATTTGAGAAAACTAGCTTATTGGTGGGAATCCAACCACTGGGACCCTCACCAATCACAAGAATTGACATCTGTTGAATGAATGGAGTGAATGGTGTTGCGTGAATGTGGTTTGTGCATACACAGACTATTCTGAAGAGTCAGTGTGACTTACAGGAAGTTCCCAGCATTCCTGGAGTGTGTGGATAAGCTGCTGCAGCAATCACTGATGCTAGTTACGAAGGACTGTTTGTTGGAGGGTGATATTGAAGAGGTGTCAGCACAACTGCAACAGTGATGTGTACAAGGTTGCGTCAAAGATGCTATATACAGAAGATCCCAGCACTTACCACTTTAAGAAAATGTTTATTTACATATGGTCACAGATAGGACGCATTTTGGCACGGTAGACAGCTGCGAAAGCCCTGCTGTACCAAAATGTGTCTTGTCCATACCCATTCTGTGATTATGTGAATAAACAACACTTTCTTACATCTTGGTGAGTGATGGGATCTTCTGTACACTGTATGTTGGAGGAAAGGAGGAAGTGATGTTATCTTCATGAGACTGAATGTTACAGTAGACTAAAGGAAGTGGAATGGTAATCTTTACAAAGGACTGTATGTTGGAGGGAGTTGAAGAGAGGGGAATGATGCTATTTATATGGAATTGTATGTTGGAGGAGGCAGAAGGAAAGACAACCACTCTTTAGAATAGCAGAATTATTGCCACGTTGGCCTGACCAGTGCCCCAAGCCTTTCATTCCTGAACATGCCCTGCTATGCTCCACATGTGATTCTGTGTAACCCAAGAATGATAGAGTACTATGTGGGCAAGAACTATGGTCTGGTGTGATGTCTCAGCAGAAAATCCAACAGCAGTCACAAAATGTAAATATGACAGTTGGGGTAGGATGGAAAAGAAAAGCAAAGAATGTTGCACACACTTTCTGACATGTGGTGGTGCAGGGAAGCCAACAGTGATTATACTTTGAAACTAGAATATATCAAATTGTGAGCCATTGTATCTAAACCCATGATATTTTAGACAAGACTGTTTAATTCATATATCTAGGCCTGTCATGTATGATTCCTTTTAATCCCTTATAGCCACAGGACTTATGCATACGTCCTTGCAGCTGACACATTGCTGCAAGTGGACTTATACATATGTTCTGCTATTCTACTGTGCTGCTGCGCATGATACGGGAGGTTGGCAGCGGGACCTGGCTGTCAATAACATCTGGGATGCTGCCGCAGCTGCTGAGACTCGGATTGCGCCAGTCTTGCGATTGCAGGGTCCCGTTGGTCATTTCAGCAGCAGGATGCCAGCTGATGGCCTCCTGTCTGCCTAGTATGGCAGTCTGTGAGCTCCAGCCATAGGCTGGATCGCACAGGCTGAATGTTAGTGTAATACTGACAGTTGTGTACTGCAGCATACTATGACAAGTAAAAAGTAAAAAGCCTATCATGCTTTAATTTGTGCTTCTGATCCACTGTATATTAGCTTATCATTTATAAAACTGCTGAGATATTGCCGCAAACCCTATTATAACTCAGACAGAGACGCTTTTTCTCTCTATCAAGGCCTTGGGATTAGATATATAAGTGCAGCAACACAGTTTCACAAATGACAAGCTTAGCCACACTGGCTCAGTAAAACAGTATCAGTAAAAAAGTGACACACTTTACATAACGAAACTGTGCTCTTAAAGGGATACTCCGGTGGAAAACTTTTTTTTTTTTTTTAAGTCAACTGGTGCCAGAAAGTTAAACAGATTTGTAAATTACTTCTATTAAAAAATCTTAATCCTTCCAGTACTTATTAGCTGCTGAATACTAGAGAAGGAAATGATTTTCTTTTTGGAACACAGAGCTCTCTGCTGACCTCATGACGACAGTACTTTCTGCTGACACCTCTGTCCATTTTAAGAACTGTCCAGAATAGGAGAAAATCCCCATAGCAAACATATGCTGCTCTGGACAGTTCCTAAAATGGACAGAGATGTCAGCAGAGAGCATGGTGCTCGTGATGTCAGCTCGTCATGTCAGCAGAAAGCTCTGTGTTCCAAAAAGAAAATAATTTCCTCTGTAGTATATTCAGCAGCTAAAAAGTGCTGGAAGGATTAAGATTTTTTAATCAAAGTAATTTACAAATTTGTTTAACTTTCTGGCAACAGTTGATTTAAAAAAAAAAAAGTTTTCCACCGGAGTACCCCTTTAAGCCTTCGGACACATGACAGACTTAGATACACTGGATACGTAGTACTGTTTAAAATATGGGCTCAGATCTATTAGTTTAAGAGAACAATTTCATACATGATTGGCTTAAATATACCCTGAACAGACAGCATCACAAAAGATAGGCTTTTATGTACACTAGCTAGGTAACACAGTATCAGTTACCATAAGATTAGATATGTTATTGCACCAGCACAGTATCACACATAATAGGCTTGGATACACTGGTCTGGTAGCACAGTATAACAAGATCAAATATGGTAAGCTAAGATACACTGGATAAATAATACAGTGCCACATTGTCACATAATATATATATATATATATATATATATATATATATATATATATATATATATACTGGATAAGTAATTCATGGGCACAGCAGTAACAGCAAATATGAGCTGTTACCCTGCCTCTGATAAGAGGCTGTGACTGAAGTGCAAACAAGCCTGAAATCCTTGAGTATACATGCTTTAAATCCAAGGGCGTGGCCTATGTGCGCGCAGCATGCTGACCTGCCAATCTTAAAATGGTCACTCTCATAGCTGTTTTCATTGTAGTTCTCTAAAACATAATGACTGAATATACATATGCAATGCCTTATATGCAAAGGTCCTCTTTATGTTTTGTTCTGACATGTTTTCACAATAGGACTACACATACAGACTAAAAAGAAAAAATATATAAAAGTAAAAAAATTAAAAGTTAAAAGAGTTTAATTTTCTTACCTTTGCATTGCGCAGGAACAGGGGTAACATTTTGGCATGGGTCTACTGTTTGATTATCTGGAATTTTTAAATCAGCATATTTAGATTTATATATGTTTCAAGGTTTCATTAAGTGTAAAGTTTTACCAATGGCTTCCCAGTTTCAACAAATGAGACTTTATTAACTTTTCTATCACCTACAAACAGCCCACCAAAGTTTTAACAAAATTAAAAAAAACTGTATTTCATAAATAATAAATCATAAATAGCATTTTAAAGTCTGATAGTACTGAATACATACATACATATAAATAAATTAGTTAATTAAAAATACATAAATACATAGCATAAGGTAAAACTGACAATGAAGGGGACCAAAAGAAACATTGCAACATTGGGGCAAAACCAGGACACCTAAAATGTATAATGAATAGAATATAAAGCAATGAAAACAGCAACATTTATAATGAAAAGAATATAAGGCAATGAAAACGGCAAAGTGTTAGATAGATATAGAAGTCAATAATAAAGTGCAAACAGTACATATTATATAACCAATACAAGTACACTGGTTATACATAAAAGGGTACTGGTGCCAGAAAGTTAAACATATTTGTAAATTACTTCTTTAAAAAAATGTCTTAATCCTTCCAGTACTGCTGTATGCTCCACAGGGAATTATTTTCTTTTTGAGTTTCTTCTCTGTCTGACCACAGTGCTCTCTGCTGACACCTCTGTCCATGTCAGGAACTATCCAGAGCAGAAGCAAATCCCCATAGCAAATCTCTCCTGCTCTTGACAGTTCCTGACATGGAAAAAGGTGTCAGCAGAGAGCACTGTGGTCAGACAGAAAATAAATTCAAAAAGAAAAGAATTTCCTCTGTAGTATACAGCAGCTGATAAGTACTGGAAGGATTAATATTTTAAAATAGAAGTATTTAACAAATATGTAGTACCTCGGAGTACTCCTTTGAAGTATCCTGTCAGCAGGAAAAATGTGGTGTAAATAAGTGCATGGCTATATAGGGCTGGTGATCCTAGACATATTATTATTATTACTATTATTTCAATAGTTCTTTCCATACTGTAGTTACATACCGTATTTTTCGCCGTATAAGAGGCACTTTTTCTTCCCCAAAACTGGGGGGAAAAAGTCGGTGCGTCTTATACGGCGAATACACCCCTATCGCGGCGGTCCCTGCGGCCATCAACGGCCGGGACCCGCGGGTAATACAGGACATCACCGATCGCGGTGATGCCCTGTATTAACCCTTCAGATGCGGCGATCAAAGCTGACCGCCGCGTCTGAAGGGAAAGTGACACTAACCCGGCTGTTCAGTCGGGCTGTTCGGGACCGCGGCGGTACCGAACAGCCCGACTGAATAGCCGGGTTAGTGCTTACAGGACACCGGGAGGGACCTTACCTGCCTCCTCGGTGTCTTCTCCATTCAGGGATCCCCTGTATGGCCGGCGCTCTCCTTCTTCATCATCACGTCGTTGCGTACGTGCGTCGGCGTGCGTAACGACGTGATGACGGCGACGGAGAGCAGAGACGTCGGCAGCAGAGACGTTCCGGAGCGACGGGGACACGGCGACAACAATGGAGCGATATCCAGGGCAGCAGGGACGGGTCCGGAGAGGCGGGGACATGGGAGTATTACCTCATATGCAGTGGTCTTCAATCTGCGGACCTCCAGATGTTGCAAAACTACAACTCCCAGCATGCCCGGACAGCCGTTGGCTGTCCGGGCATGCTGGGAGTTGTAGTTTTGCAACATCTGGAGGTCCGCAGGTTGAAGACCACTATTGGGTTCAAAATCTTTATTTTTTAGATTTTGCACCTATAAATTGGGTGCGTCTTATACGCCGGTGCGTCCTTTTGGGGTGAAAAATACGGTAGTTTATAAGGTTCATCCTAAAATCCCACTGTGTTAATCCAGAGGAAGGCAAAAATCCCTCCATGAGGCTGATGTCAATTCCCCATAACAAAGGTAAAATTCCTTCCAAACTTCAATAGTTTTAGTATCCATAACTTGTATTATATTTTTTCCAGGAAAAAATCCAGGCCCTCCTTGAACTTTTTTTTTTGAGTCAGGCATCCCAACATTATGTGGCAGAGAGTTTCATAGTATCACTGCTCTTACAGTAAATAATCCTCATCTGTGATGATGGTGAAACCTTCTTTCCTTTAAATGTAGAAAGATCTCTGTACTGTCTATTCATATATTTGTACATTTTTGATCAAATCACCCCTAAGTCATTTTATTCCAAATGTATTAACCCCAAGCTTGATGACCTGTCTTGGTACTGTAATCTACCCATACCACTTATTACCTTGGTTGCCCTCTTCTGCAGCTGCTCCATTTATGCCTTGTCCTTCTTATATACAGGTGCCTAACAAGGCTGGTGCAATAATTTTTGCCCCCCCTAGGTGAAAGCTAATTTTGCTGCCCCTTGACCCCGCCCATTGGTCCCTCCTGATGTATGGAGGCGCACACGATGTCAGGATGTTGGACGGTCCTGACCTTAGTGATTGCCTCTGTCTGCCTCGGAAGTGACGCTGCGCTCCTCTAGCAGGCTAAAAAATGCTGATTATTATAGTACTGGTGAGGTGGGGGTAGCGTGGCAGGGTTTTGGATGGGTGGGTATTTTGGATGCTGGCTAACTTTATTGCAGTAGACAGAGCAGCACCCACATCAAGAGGGGACTCTAGGTAGCTGCTTATTTTGCCTATAGGAAGAGTTGGCCCCAGTGCCCAAAAGTTGACACAATACTTCATATGTGGTCTGACTAGTGATCTATACAGAGGCAAAACTATGTTCTAGCATGGCAAGAGCCCAGGTAAGTCAAGCCCATGACTTATTTACCTAATTGTTAACTATAAAAAAGGATTAGAGGTCACAGATGGAGAGGACTATTGAACAAATGATGCCCAGAATCATGATGACTAGCCTTATCTAGACATGTTTAGCAAGTGCTATCAATAAATAAATCTCTAGTTAACCAACTAGTGGATCAACATAAACAACACTAAACCCAAACAATTTAAGACTTAAGCCTTATATTAAGCATTGTGGTAAAGGAATCCTGGTGTTGCCCATCGCAAGACCATTTTCTTAGCAAGCGTAAATTTACTTTTGTCAAGAGGGCTTGATAACATAATTCATCTGTGATTTGATGACTTTTTGCACCCGTCATGCTAAATGGTGATTATTGATTGCTGATACACTGTATGTGGGGTGCATGTCAATTATTTGCTGTCCTTTTAATCCTTGCTTCTTTAACTAGGTAGAACACAGTGCATTTGTTTTGGAGTTTTCTGTAATTTTTTCACCTAGTATGATTGCTCAATAAGCCTACACACATATATAAACTCCAGATAAAATGTATTTACAAGACAACTTTAAACCTATATAACCTTACTTATAAGCTTACCTTTGCATTGCACAGGAGCCGGGGTGACATTTTGGCATGGGTTAACTGGTTCACAAGCTGGAATTTTATAAATGAGTATATTTAGAGTTATACAGGTTTCAATTTATTATTTAAATATATTTAATATAAATGGCTTCCTGTTTAAATAAGATATTTTTTTTGCAAAAAAGTAAACAAAAGTGTCATAACAAACAAAATATTCTCCGTATTAAAAGTTACATGAAAATTGCTCAAGGTAAAATATAATCCCCAACTTTAGATTATTTTTTTTTTTTATTAATATTTTTTTATTACCTTCTTCCAAATCCCTGACATTTTTGCCCATTTAATAAAAATAATATAGAAATGTGTGTGATTGAAGCAAAAGAATTAATGACCAATAGGGTTTCTCCTGTACTTACGGTCTTGGCAGATATTAACTTTTCCACCTCCACCACCTCCATAACCACCTTTGACTCCAGACATGTCTGTTCTGTTTCAGCTAAGACGCATATACTTTGTGTTCTTGAAGGTGCACCTTTTATATCCAACAAAGTGATGTAATATTTATTTGATGATGTGTTTTTGTTTGTTTTTTTATACTATTGATAATCTCTGAAGCCAGTATGATCACATCCATTCATTAACTATTAGATCCACACATGTTTGCTCAACAAGGGGCAGGGTGCATCTCATTACTAAACTTTTTTTTATTTTTTTTATTCCAACAATGCTACAATGGTTATTGATGTGTTTCTTACAAAATACTCAGATGAGTCATTTCAGGAATCATAAATTAATTCCAAGATAACATGATTAGTAGATCCCGAGCTGTAGGGCATAATTAATCCTACCAGTTGTTTAAAGAAGCTGTGAAGCTGTGAAGCTACAAAATATACAACACATTCTGAAGGATATAACTATACGATGAGATGGACAGATAGATAAATAGATAGAGAGATAGATAGTAGAAACAATGGAAAACAGCACTCCTTTCAATTCGGTATAGTCCAAAATTAGGTGCATGCCGAACCAGACCTGGGTCAGGGGTCCATGTATAAGCAGAAAAATGGCTACATCCACAGCATACACTGTGTGCTGCAGATTTATCAATTTTTCTAGATAGATAGATAGATAAAACTGAGAACGTTAAAGGGTACCTCTCATCAAATAAATTTTTGATATATTTTAGATTAATGAATGTGGAATAACTTTCCAATAGCATGTTAATGAAAAATATGCTTCTTTCTATTGTATTTTTCCCGATCAGTCCTGTAAGCAAGCATTTCTGACTCATGCTGGAGTCCTAAACACTCAGAGCTGCCAGCCTGCTTTGTTCACAGCCAAACAGGCTGTGAACAAAACAGGCTGGCAGCTCTGAGTGTTCTCCTTTGTGAACAAAGCAGACTGGCAGCTCGTAGTGTTTAGGGCTCCAGCATGAGTCTGAAATGCTTGCTGCCAGGACTGGTAGGGAGACCCCTAGTGGTCATTTTTTCAAAGTGGAAAATTAAATAGAAAGAAGCATATTTTTTAATAACATGCAATTGTAAAGTTATTCTGCATACATTAATCTATAATATATCAAAAGTTTTTTTGATGAGAGGTACCCTTTAAGCATTCATTCTCTGAAAGCCAAAGCTTAGTGGAGTCACCATTTTTGCTGCAATTATAGTCGCAAGTCTCATGGGAGTATGTCTCAAATGTCTCTATGAGCTCTCCATATTAATACACTGGGATATTTGCCCATTCTTCTGGGCATAACTACTTCAACTAATACAAGTAAGGGGGGTTACCTTAGTGTGCAAAGGTTGTGTGACAATTTCATTTTTTTTCTACCAGGGTTTAGTGAACATGGTAATTAGAGATGCAAACTTTAAAAAAATTTCAACTCGCTGGTTTCCCTGAACTTTTTCGAAATTGTCGGTTCAATTAGGCTCGGTTTCATGCAAACCGGCAATTAAATAAGCCCCTAACACATTTCTAACACTGTCCAATAGCTCTAAGGGTTGGTCTAACACTGCTAGGTATGTATTTGTCATTTTAAAGTGGTTTTAAGGCTCAGCAATGGGGACATGTGTTAATCAATGTTAACTAACATTGATTACATAGCTTCTTTAATGTGCTTCTTTTTTAGGCATATTCACACTAAAATAAAGCAATGTAAAGTATTCACATTTGCATTAGATGCCTGCCAGTGTTAAAATGCACACAAAGGTATCGAAAAATGCAGTACCTTTTTCCAGCCGTTCCAAAAATCATCTATTTTTGGGAGTAGCTACAGATTTTTAGTCTGTTAAGCAAAGAAGATGGCACGGAATTCTATAGCCATTCAAAATATTATCCCTTTTTGGGAGTTACTAAAGAATTGGAGGACTGTCTTTAGCCAGCGTATAGCAGGAGTTTGTGTCTGGTGTTACTGGCATCAGTCAGTGGACAGCAAGAGGTGACGGACAAGTTTTCTGGCATTAGCCAGCGGACAGCAGGAGGTAAACGACTGGTGTTACTGGTATCAGTCAGCGGACAGCAGGAAATGGTGCACTGATGTTTGTAGTAGTAGCTAGCGTACAGCAGAGATGGGGGTAGTATTGTGTAATTAGGGTCATTTGGCACAGATTTTTTTTGTTGAATTATGTTAGCCAGGCGACCCAGAAAGTAATAGGAAGTAACACGTTCAAAAAAATACTTTTTTACAATTTTGCCAGCCAGGCAACCCAGTCCGGCCTGGAAGTAACATGTTCCTAAAAGATTTTCACATCACACCAAGCAACAAAGATGCTGCACGTGTGCCACACAGGCACAAAGTGTTTTTTTTTTTTTGTTTTGTTTTACAATTTTGCCCCAGCCAGAGGGGTCAGGCCTAGCTGGAAGTAATAGGTTCAAAAATTTTTTTTTTTGCAAAACAGATGTTCACTTCACACGGAGACCCGCACAAGTGCAGTCCAGGAATGTATGACAGCAAGAAAGATGGAATTTACACATGGTCACTAGGGTTTTAGAATTTTACGATCCACCATTAAGATAAAACTTAACTTTTATTGTCTCAGTTAAAGATTTAAAAACATTTCCACCAAGAACACTCACAATGTATTCAGTAACTACTAGGAGTATCTATTGATGGAGGGTTGGTGGACAATATTAAAATCGCAGACGTAATCTCTCTATCTCTCTCAGGATGTGGGATCGCGGGAGCAGGGATATGCAGATCACTCGCTGCGGTAGCTTCCTCATGCTGTGGTAGTTACAAAGTGAATGGTGGTCGCTGAGCAGGGGACTCCAGTGCTTCAGAATGGAGAATCAATCCTTGTCAAGAGTTTAAAAAAAGGCAAAGTGGATTGTTGGGTGTGTAGTGTCTTTGAGGTAGTATGGTGCATTTTGGACATATGGTTGCAGAAATTGGTCTATGTATTGCGATAAAGCTATTGGTGTCTGTTAATTGGGACATGCATTCTTTATTGTAATTGATGGTGTCAAGTATCACTATACCCCCTCCTTTGTCAGCTGGTCATATAGTGATAGCATTGTCGGACTGTAATTGTTGTATTGATTGTCTTTCTCTGAAGGTTAGATTGTATTTATGGTTTTTGGGGGGTTCAAATCATGGATTTCATACTCTGCTGTGTTGTGAAACGTGGTGATTGAGGGACCTTTTTCATGTCTCGGATAGAATTTGGATTTGAGGGAACAACTTATGTGTGTGTAAGGATCGGATGTGGTGGTGGGATTTTCTAGGGGATGATTGATAAAATATTTTTTGAGACAGAGTATTCTAATACATTTATAGATGCCTATATAGGTGTTGAATTTGTTCAATCTTTGAACCACTTTTTAATTCTATTTCTATACATATATATATATATATATATATATATATATATATTATTTTTTTTTTCTCTCTTTTTCTGTGTGCCTGTCTGTCCCTCTCTCTCTCTATCCCCTCAGACTGACTGCACAGAAAAGTATATGTGCCCTTGCAGATGTATAAAACTGCCTTCCTCCTACCTGTCTCCTATTGGCCTTTGGGCTGATTGACATATAAAACCAGCTAATCATATGATAACCTGGGTTTACCATGTGATATGCTGGTCACCTGATTCCACCACTCCCTGCTCCTCCCACTTACTCTTGGCACCACATTGGAATGCTTTTTAAGTATTTACCGTGCTTTTACTGGTTCTGCGAGCTGAGCAAAACGCAATGTTTGGGTTGGATCCTGGTTCGCCACGCTCATCTCTGATGGTGATGTTTCTGGATGATGTACACATCTCAAAATTTAGCATTCCCTTTTTTTTTTTTTAAAGTCTAATGACACTGATACAAGGGCATACCTACCATAGATACGGCCGCCATTAGGGCTGTATGTAGGCTAATCACTTAAGCCGAAATGACAGACTGAGCTATTATTATGCTGTATCAAAAAAGATTCCTGATGATTTCTACAGCAAGAAACATGTTGAATCCGCAAACCCAGACGATATTGCAGTCTTTTCAATTGCAATAATACAACCATTGCTTCCATCTAAAACAAATCAAGCACCTCCAACCTGAGCACATACGTCATGTGAAGGATCCTGCACGATAAGACATCCTGATTCACAGAACCTGACCTATCGGGAGGACTGCCATCCATCCGGAGGAACATGTGAAGCAAGTTCGGGACTGCAGGTTTTTCCTTTTTGTTTCCTATCTTCACCCAGTAGTACTTATTGAAGTATAGCGAACTTTGAATCCTGTTCACACATAGGACTCATTGATGTAATAACAGCGAGGGAATTTAGACTGCTAGACTGTCTATGTCCAGATTGAACAGGATATGTATATATATATATATATATATATATATATATATATATATATATATATATATATATATATATATATATATATATATATATATATAACAAGTACCCCGCTGTATGTCCAACGCTGAATGCTTTTCCATTGAAAATGCCTAAGATAAATGTGAACATGGACCAGCATAAACATGAATGATATCATTGCTGGAATAGACTGGTGTGAATATAAGTTCATTATTGACTAGAAGAAATATATTAATGTGACTCAGATGATTAACTATGTGGAGGAGGTGATATATGTGACCTATATTAACAGCCGATGGCGGACGGAATAATCTTTTTTACACACCTTCAATTTATACGAAGGGATTTTGTAATGAATTTTTGTATAAATATTTTTTCACTATTTAATAAGTTATTCACTGTGGTGTACAACAAAAAGTTAAACAAATGATACTTCACTCCCTCTTCAGTGCGTTATAACTAATCGAGTGAGGAAACTTGGAGAATTGTGACATACACAGATCAGTGCGAAACATACCTACCATAGAGACAGATCATGTGGCTGCTAAGGGACCCCTGGAGTGAGGGGGCCCAAGCCTTGTTGGTTGCATTCCTTTTGCTACTTTCCCATAAGGACTTCATTGGGTAAGGCTAGGCTTCCATGCCATTTTTTTTAACCTGACAGTTTTTCACTGCCTTCAGTATACGATAATCAAATGCTGGGTGCCCAGTATGCTTACCTCTGCCAGCTGTATAGTATACAGTGGAGCATAGCACAGCGCTGTATACTGTACCAGAGCCTAGACTTCCATCACTATACTGACAGGAGTCCCTGTTCCTAGCTATGCCATGCAGCTAATGCTGGGCACGAGGTATACAAAGTAAATGTTTCAGTGTAGCCCAATCTCTAGTGATGATGTCACTAGAGGCAGAGCTACAGATAGGAACGGGAGTAGTAAGTGAGGCTGTGTTCACATTAAAGGGGTATTCCACTAATTTCTTTATTTAACTATGCTACAGGGGCTGTAAAGTTAGTGTAGTTCATAATATAGTGTCTGTACCTGTGTGTGACAGTTTTCTCACAATTCTTCTGTGATTTTCACTCCAATATTTATTTTTACCAGCATACAAAATGACTGTTATCTCTGATTTTTCCCAGCTTGCAATGCGGCCGGGTCCTGACTCACTAGTCAGCTGATGACAGGGAGCCTGTCTGCTTCAATGGGAGGAGGGATCGCTTGGTGGGAGAGAGATCAATCTGCAACAGCTGTAGGCACCTTGATTGACAACCTCACCGATTTGAATGGTTGCAGCTCATTTATGTTTCAATCGGTGGGGTGGCTGATGTGTGGGAGGGAGGAAGATGGAATTGTGGGATTTGTAGTCAGAAAAAGAAAGGTCAAACAGGAAATATCAGTTCACAAACAGCTAGCCACAGTATTATGGTAATCTCTCAGCATAGCCATTTAGCCCCAGGACAAACAGAGTTCCTTCCTAAGCACGTCCATTACTGTCTGCCAGGTACGCACTAAAATCACCTTATGGTGGATAACCCCTTTCATTTCCATTAAGCAATGTATCTCTAACAGAAAACCTCCATCTCTTGCAAAACTACAACTCTCAACATTCCCAGACAAAGGTTGGCTGACTGGGTATTCTGGGGTTGTCATTTGGCAACAACTGAAGGCTCCCTGTTTGGAAACACTGCTTTATGCAGCGCTTTTTGGGCACTCTCCCCATGGGAAATTGCAAGTGCCAACTCAATATGGGTATAACACAATGTGTATTATTAAATTGAGCATTATCACAAGATACCTTAATAAACATTTATTGCCTTTTTAAATATTTTTTGAATATAAACATTCTTTTCATTTTTCACCTATGAAACATTCACTGTGCAGGATAAATGAAATGTACAAAGTTGTGCTGTGTATTCTTTTTAGGAGTAAAGAGTAGGTTTAAAGTAAAGTCACCCAATCCACCTCTCCTTAGGTACTATGATATTGAGTTACAGCAGGAATCCAAAGCTCAGGTCGAAGCCTATAAATAGAATAGCAAGAAGATGTGCCTATAGCTACATCTTTTGGTAAAAGACAGAGTTTGCAACTGCCATTATTGAGCATTATGTACAGTGCAAACACACACAGAATGCTTTGCCCTATCTTTCTGCATAGCATACTGTGTGTATAAGGGGAATGAAAAGAGAAGGCATACGGCCATTTATTTTTATATGTGTGCTTTCACTATTGTGTATGTTGTAACATTAAAGATATTCTGGCTTCTAACTTTTTAGTTTAAATGATGCTGTGATACTAAGTCACAGTATACAATAACATAATGGGGGAGATTTATCAACACCTGTGCAGAGTAAAACTTGCCAAGTTGCCCATAGCAACCAATCAGCTTGCTTCTTTCATTTTTAGGAAGGCCTGTGAAAAATGAAAGAAGCGATCTGATTGGTTGCTATGAGCAACTGGACAACTTTACCTCTGCATAGGCTTTGATAAATCTCCCCCTATGTCTCTAGCCAGAGACAATTGTTTGCTACAAGATTATTATTTAGTTTTTTTGCACCCAAAACTCAGTTTTTACCAACTTTTGGTCAAGAAGGCATAATGTAGATGGTGGGGGAGATTTATCACAGTTTTTCAAATTCAAATGTTTATTAGGAAGAGGTTAATTAACTTTTTTTAAACACTTTATTTATTTTTAGCCCCCAAAATGTTGATTGCATATACTGATCAATGCTGTGCCATAGCATAGCATTGATCAGTGTTATCGGTGCTCTGCCGATCCAGCCTGCTGAGCAGGCATGGAGCAGCAGAATACCGATCGGACAGTGAGGAGGCATGTGAGTACCCTCCCGCTGTCCTCTCAGCTGACGGGACATCGTAATTTTGTCACGATAGTCCCGATCAGCTCCTCTGAGCTGCCGGGACATTTTACTTTCGTTTTGAGATGCTGCAATCAACTTTTATCACGGCATCTAAAGGGTTAATGCCAAGCATCAGCTCGATCGGTGGTGCCCGGCATTAACCCTGGGTCCTGGCTGCTGAGAGCAGTCAGGACCCACCGGGTTTAACACAGGCTCAGCTTGTGACCGCGCGTCAAACCCTGGTAACAGGATTCATGGCGTACAGGTACACCCTCCATTTTTAAGTACCGGAAAACAAGGGCGTACCCCTACATATGTGTGATAGATAATGCGTAAGTCCACCAAAACGAACAAAATTACTTTACAACATATTACTCACTTGGTAAACGCTTGTTTTTAGTGCAGCACTGAAGATGGTCTGTTTGCAGCTTTCTTTTTAACCACTGCATTGAAATTTTGCATATTTAAAAAAACTGCAAATGCTAAAAGTCTTCAGAAATCCCTTATATTGTAAATTTAAAAAAAATTGCAAAAAATAAGCAATTCCTCCAAAAATATTTAAAAAACATGCAAATTAGATCAAAAACAAGTAAAAAAAAAGATTAATAAATCTCCCCCATTGTTGTTCCAGTTAATCCTATGTCATCTACTTGTCTTCTATACTTACCATCTCCCACTACATTCTACTCAAACTTTCTGCATGCTGCAATAGACCTGCACCAGCCTATTTAAGGGACATAGAACATCTGTGGAAACTTTGTGCTCTTGATCCATGACAAATCTGTGGACCTACATATCCCAGCCTGCCTTCAGGTGTCTCATTCCACTGTGTCCTTTCGTAGGAGTGGTATCCCACTAGGCTGCTAGCACAAGGCACTATGTTTAGCTCAGGGCAGGGGTCTGTTTGAGTCTAGGGCTGCATCCATGCAATATGGACCTCAGCAACTATTTCAATGAATGGTGTGGTGTACAAGCAGTGTCCAAAATGAATTGAGGGGAGCCTCCCTGTGTGACGAGTGGCTAGTCACAGGTCAGTATGTGCATAAGTTTGCTAACCTGTAACCACTAGCCAGTTCCATGCCCATGTCACTAAATAATGTGCCTCCCTTTGAGAACCATTAAAGAGGTATTTTGGCCAGAAAAAAAGAGAGGTAGTGTTTTAAAAATAAAAAGAGCAGTCTACTATCCCAGTCCTGAGACTACCACAACAACAGCTCTGATCTCTGTTGCTCCCAAGTTTCCTCTGACATGTAGAACCAGAAGTCACCTTCTAAACACTGTATATTATATTCAAACCACCAAGTGTAATGTACCTCAGATATAAATCTGATATAAAATATATGTGAGTTGAGAAGGTTACATTGGACTATGTACCTCCTTTGTTGAGCCATATCCTCCTTGAGGGGGTGGACAACAGGGGTGGTCAACATCTAACCCCTCACTTTCTATCACACTTGTACCCTGTCCCCCTTACACAATTGTTTATTTCAATCTATCCAGAGTAACATTTGTAAGTCCTCTTTAGGAGTACTCTGTAGGTTTAAGTACGATAACCTTGTATGTAGTGAGAGGAACTAACATGAGTACATTCTGCAGTATATGTTAGCGCTATGTAATTATATTTAATAGATTATAAATAAAAAGCTATAAAACTAGGCCACTTCAATAAAGATCATGCACATTTGTCTTGTCATACTTCAGTTATTGGAAACTCCTTCAGGTTTTATGACAGATCCCAAAACAGTAATCTATCATTTATATATTGATGTATTAAACTCTATGAAACATTTCTCATGGACTGTCTCAGGGTCATTGGGTATATCAATCAAACACATAAGTCATTATGACTTGATTTCTGTATGGACTTGACATATTAGCTTTTGGGTTAAAGGAAAGGGTGGAGAGTAAATTACATGTATTATGCTAAAAAAAAATTCTTTATTTCTTGCAATTCCTGTTCTGTAACTTAAGTTGACTTTCCACACCTGTCACATAAATTTTCAATGTGAATAGTAAAGGTGTAATGTAAAGATGTGCACGCTAGAACTACACGTGAAAAGTATATATCAGAAAAGTTTTTATTAGCTAAATTTTAATGTACATGACAATGTGATTTTCTTTCAAATAACAAATTTGTGTAACCTGCAGCGTAAAATATATGAATGGTTCTTTATATGCAGTAAGGTATTTCTTTTAGCATTAATCCTTTGTAATCCTCCAATGTGGACTTAACCATGGCCTAGATTTAATGTGAAGAAAAAATAAAATCATACATTTTAGCTAGTCTTTTATTTACCCAGGGCAAAAATCCAGATAATTATATATATTTTTTAAAGGGGGCCCTGGAAAACAGCCATGGTATTTTAAGACAGTTCCTAAAATAAAATGAAATGTACATAAAAAACACACATTAGCTCTCTTTACTTAAATGATTGCACCAAAATATTACAATTTAATACTAAAGAATTAAGAAAAAAGACATTTATATATACTGTAGATAGATTGATTGAATGATATAAATATTTAGGGGAAAAAGAACACTTATATGTAAGTCATAAATAACTCCACCATTTCGTATCCAAATAATACTAATGTATAGTGTCCATATAACATTGTTATAAACACCAGTCAGTCATAACATTAAAACCACTGAGATTTGAAACAGATAAAATGGCTTATTTAACTATTTGTGTTACTTTGACATGGACCAATTTGTATTGGCTAGAAGATTGGTTCAGAACATCTTAAAAATTGCAGGTCTTCTGGAATACTTCCAGTTCAGAGTGGTTAATGCTTCCTAAAAGTGGTCCACGAAGGACAACTGGTAATATATCAATTAATGAAAACCCAAGGCACTTTGATTTGCTTGGAGAGTGAAGGCTGGAATACCTGATCAAATAATTAGAGATGAGCGAACTTTTCAAAAATTCGATTCGGCCGATTCGCCGAATTTTCCCGAAAAGTTTGTTTCGATCCGAATTTATTTGCGGCGAATCGATGTTAAAAAAGGCTATTTCTAGCCTACATACAGCCTCTATAGGGGTATAGAACACTTTGCTGTGTCGTAAAACGCATGTGGAGTGTGCTGGGGTTGTGAAATAATACTGTTATTCAGAATAGCATGCAGATTACCGGCATCGCTCTTAGAATCACTGCCGCACAGCAGCACAATGACAGAGCCTGGTGGTGGCATCAGTGTCAGGAGACCATATAGTGACTGAATGACATAGCGTGGACATGTTGGCAGCAAGAGGAGACCATTTAGTGGCTAAATGGCACAGCGTGGAGTTGCTAGCACTAGTACACTACACATCAGGGCTTCACAATCCCCCCCCCCAAAAAAAAAAAAAAAAAAACAACACAATATATGACATTTTTGTCAAAGATTTCTCATTGGTAGCACCTGCTATCCAAACATTTTGAAATTTCCAGAGCCAGGCCCCACCCCTGCGGCATCAGTAACTCATATATTGCCTGCATGACACAGCCTGGAGTTG
Organism: Hyla sarda; assembly: GCF_029499605.1. NCBI lineage: Eukaryota > Metazoa > Chordata > Amphibia > Anura > Hylidae > Hyla > Hyla sarda. The sequence goes on along the minus strand of NC_079195.1, from coordinate 139,162,383 downwards.
GCTGATGCAAGAGTACACACCAGGGCTTCACACTCCCCCGCCAAAAACCAACACAATATATGAAATTTTTGTCAAAGATTTCTCATTGGTAGCACCTGCTATCCAAAAATTTAAAATTTCAAGACCCAGGCCCCACCTCTGCGGCATCAGGAACCCATATATTGCCTGTAGGACACAGCCTGGAGTTGGCTGATGCACCAGTACACACCAGGGCTTCACAACCCCCCCTCCAAAATCAACACAATGAGAAATGTTTGTCAAAGATTTCTCATTGGTAGCACCTGCTATCCAAAAATTAGAAATTTCCAGAACCAGGCCCCACCCCTGTGGCATCAGTAACCCATATATTGCCTGCATGACACATCCTGGAGTTGGCTGATGCAAGAGTACACACCAGGGCTTCACAATCCCCCCCCAAAAACCAACACAATATATGACATTTTTGTTAAAGATTTCTCATTGGTAGCACCCGCTATCCAAAAATTTGAAATTTCAAGACCCAGGCCCCACCTCTGCGGCATCAGGAACCCATATATTGCCTGAAGGACACAGCCTGGAGTTGGCTGATGCACCAGTACACCCCCGGGCTTCACAATCCCCTCCAAAAAACTACAACATTTTAGAATTTTTTTAAAGAAATACCTTTGTGTAAGAACAAGCACATATCCAACAGTTCACAAGACTCTATAATGCAGGACGGTGGACCACCCAAAGACATTTGTCTCAAATTTTTTTACAAAAACTAATTCAATATGTGTGTAAGCGCATCTGTCTCCAAAAGATCAGATCACCAAAGGACTTTTTTCACCCAAAATGATGAAGCAGAGTTAATCCCTGTCCGTATTTATTTATTTTTTTTAATTAAAAAATCACACGCAACAAGCGTTCCGTTCTGTAACGATTAGCATTCTGGAAAATTCTATTTTATTACTGATAAAATTATCAGCAAATAAAAAAAAAAAACACTTCCCAAGAGTGTTTAATTACCCCATACATTGCACCAGGAGCAGTCAAGAGTAGGCCTCAGCAGTACCCAAGAGGCTGTAATAACCCCCTACCTTTGCACGATCAATTGCGAGATCAAGCAATACCAGGTGTGTTATGCCCTCTAATTTCCGGGGCCGCAGGCGCGCTTCACTGAACGGATTAGCGTGTCTCTATCTTTCATCGACCGTGCTGGTAACCCGCTAACTCCCGGAAAGGTAAGCTGCCGCGAAGCAAGTGGTCTCCCCCGGGCACGTTTGGCTCCAGAATTTCCACTACTGCCACACCACGCTGACTGCCAACCGTGCTACCGCCTTGCTAACTCAAGGGCAACCTGCAGCTCTTTTCTCCCGATGATGAACCCACTTCTCCTGAGATCGAGCAATAACAGGTGTGTTATGCCCTCAGATGTCCGGGGCCGCAGGCGCGCTCCACTGAACGGATTAGGGTGTGTCCATCTTTTTTTGTAGCACCCGCAATCCAAAAATTTTAAATTCCCAGACCCAGGCCCCACATCTGCGGCATCAGGAACCCATTTATTGCCTGAAGGACAAAGCCTGGAGTTGGCTGATGCACCAGTACACACAGGGCTTCACAATCCGCCCCAAAATCAACAAAATTGTATACATTTTTTTTTAAATTTACAACTTTGTGTAAGCACAAGCGCATATCCAACATTTCAGAAGACTCTATAAGGCAGGACGGTGGACCAACCAAAGACTTTCTTCTCAAAAATAATAAACCACATAATTGTTAAATTTTTTTTAAAAAAATTGAAATTCCTAGACCCAGGCCCCACCTCAGCTGCATCAGTAACCCATAGATTGCCTGAAAGACACAGCCTGGAGTTGGCTGATGCACAAGTACACACCCGGGTTTCACAATCCACCCCAAAAAAACGCTAAATTTTTTCAAAATTGTCTGACAAAATACCTTTTTGTTAAAACAGTTAACAAGTAAGGGTCATAAGCTGGCGTTTATTAAGTCCCTGCCCTTTGTACACACCGCCCGTCGCTATAAGCGATTGGATTAGTTAGTGAGTTGGTTAGTGAGGTCCTCAGATCGGCCCAGGCGGGGTAGGAGAAGACCCTGGCAGAGCGCCAAGAATTTAACGATCATTGTTGAAATTTGCATTAAGCATGTATTTAGCTACTGCTAAACATCCAAAAATGTAAGGCCCAAGCCCAGAGGCACCAGGGAGGCAAGTAGTTTGTGAAAGACACAGAATGAGTCTGGAGCAGTCATTCGCAGTACCCAAGAGGGTTTCATAACCCCTTACATTTAAAGATCAATGTTGACATTTGCATTAAGCGTGTATTTAGCTACTGCTGAACTTCAAAAAATGATAGGCCCAAAGCCAGAAGCTTCAGTTTTCCCCATATTAGGAGCATAGTTGTCCCCCAGATTAGGCAGCATAGATGTCCCCTGAATAGGACCATAGTTGTCCCCCAGATTAGGCAGCATAGATGTCACCCAGATTAGGAGCATACTTGTCCCTCAGATTAGGCAGCATAGATGTCCCCCAGATTAGGCAGCATAGTTGTCCCCCAATCAGCGCGGGCCGGTCAGAGCCAATCAAAGGGCTGTATGTGTCAAGCGGGCCGTACAATCCCCAGGTCTGCCCCAGAGGGTTTCATAACCAACCACAATAGAGAAAATTTTGTTGTAAGAGCATGGTCAATCTACTCAGACCCATCTGTCATTGGTGGCTGGAAATCCTGGCTGATCCATCCCTGATTCATCTTGACAAACGTCAGTCTCTCCACATTTTTAGTGGACAGACGAGTTCACCTTGGGGTGACTATGGCCCCGGCCGCACTAAACACCCGCTCTGCTGGCACACTACTGGCCGGGCAGGACAGCTTTTCCAGGGTAAACTCCGCTAGTTGCGGCCATAAATCAAGTTTGGCTGCCCAGAAGTCCAGCGGATCTTCAACGGTTGTTGGCAGGGTCATGTCGAGGTAAGCCATCACCTGCTGGTTCAGGTCCTGCTCCATGTCTACCTGCTGCTGATGAGTAGCTTCTATGCGGCTGAAGGAAGCTACTCATCAGCGACTGTAGACTCAGGCTGCTGCTGATTGAGCCGGTACTGCTCCTGCCACCCCTCCCCTCCCCAGCAGCCGTGGCAGTGGAAGGTGAGCGCAGAGGGCCCCCCGAGTCAGACCTGCGAGTGGATGGACCATGTGGCTGATAGGCATCGGCCAACCGACTACGCAGAAGCTCCCTGAAGTAGGTCAGTTTGTCCTCCCTCTCAGTAGGTGTAAAAAAGGCCCCCATTCTGGGCCGGTAGCGAGGGTCTAATAAGGTGGAGATCCAGAAGTCATCGCGCTGACGAATTTTGACAATTTGGGGGTCACTACGCAAGCAACTCAGCATGCATCGTGCCATTTGTGACAGTGACTAACTGGGACTACCTGCCTCCATCTACACTGCATACTGCCACGGTGTGTCTGGGTCCTCTGTCTCGTCTCCCTCGTAATAACCCTGCTGCTCCTCTGGCTGCTCCTGATCCTCCCCTACTGTCCAATGACCAGAAACACCGGCCATCTCCTCCACCGTAAACTGTGCTCGGCTCTGCCCCTCATCATCCTCCTCCAGTTCATCCCCCACAGGACTCATGTAGCCTTCTGATGTAGGCCCAACATCTCCATTGCCGTGACCAGCCATGTTTTCAATAATTTTTTGGAGTAAATGTAGGAGTGGAATTACGTCGTTCATGGCGTAATTCGAGCGACTAACAAAAAATGTGGCTTCCTCATAGGGCCTCAGCAAACTGCAGGTGTCACGTATGAGCTGCCACTGGTTCACATTGAAGTTACACAGGGGAGTACTCTTGTCTGCTTCTATCATCAAAAAATCCGTGATGGCTTTTCTTTGTTCGTATAGTCTGTCCAACATATGGAGGGTGGAATTCCAACATATGGCAACGTCACAAATGAGACTGTGTTGTGGGATACCGTTCTGACGCAGCAGCTCAAGCAAAGTGTGAAGATTTCGTGGAGTAAGCCATACTCGGATTTCTTCCCTAATGAACTTCAGTAGTTCCTCCCCTGTGTGACTCCGTTCGCCAAGGCAAACCATGTGAAGGACGGCTTGACACCGCTGTGCCCTACACACGTGGTACGATGAAGGGCCACCGAGATTTGGATGTGCAGTGGAGGCCGAGGACACGGGGGAGGAGGAGGAGGCGCACACTGTAAAAGGACCAACTGCCTGGGAGCGAGAGCGTGGAGGAGGAAGCGGTGTGACCTGTCCAAGTTGCTGCTGTGGCTGTGCAGGAACAACATTTACCCAGTGAGCCGTAAAAGACATGTATTGTCCCTGCCCGTAGTTACAGCTCCACACATCGGCGCTGCCGTGCACTTTTGAACACACCGACAGGCTCAAGGACAGGCTCACCTTCTCTTGTACAAACTTATGCAGGGCTGGTACTGCCTTCTTCGCAAAGAAATGACGGCTTGGGACTCTCCACCTCGGCTCGGCACAAGCCATCAATTCCATGAAAGCTGCAGAGTCCACCAGTTGGAAAGGGAGGGACTGCAACACCAGCAACTTGGACAGGAGCACATTCAACTTCTGCGCCGTTGGATGAGTGGGCGCATACTGTTGTCTCTTGGACATGGCTTCGCCGATCGATTGTTGGCGTAATGGCTGACTACGAGCGGAGGAAGCAGGAGAGCAAGAAGGATGGTTTGACACAATGCTCCCTTCGGCTGAGGTGGTGGAGCCTTGGCTGGATGACGGAGGGAGCCACTGGGTGATGCGGCAGGCTGGACCACTACCTCGGAGCCACGGTTATCCCAGGCCGCTTTATGGTGGCGAATCATGTGTTGACGCCGTGGTGCCGAGATTGGGACCCTGGCCACGCTTCACTTTCTGCCCACAGATTTTGCATGTGACTACGCTAAGGTCCTCCGGATTTTTTATGACGAACAACCACACCGCAGAGTAGCTGATTTTCCCACCCGTAGTTCTCACTATTTCACTGCTATAAGCGCTGTCTCCAGGAACCCCTGTTCCACTACCTCCCTGAATGGTAGCTTGCCACGAAGCAGGTGGTCTCCCCCTGGCACGTTTGGCTCCTGAATTTCCACTACTGCCACCACCACGCTGATTGCCAACCGTGCTACCGCCTTGCTGCCTCATAGACAAAGAGCAAATCTCTTTTCCTGATGATGATGAAGCCCCGGCTTCTGCACCCGGCTCCCTATTGCGATTGGCTTCATCATCATCAAAAGATGTGTGCACGTCACTGATGTCCTCCTCGTGTTCCACAACAGTGTCTGCCTCAGGACCCTGAGCAATTGAAACACCGCCTCCCACGTCACTCTCCGCATCACTACTTGGCCGCCTTGAGAAGCAAGGGATGCATGTCTCCTCACATTCTTGGCTGCCCATTAGATGCTGACTGTCCTCTATTACATCATCCTCGCTAAATAGTGGAGCTGAACCCAAAGCATGAGATACTTCTTTGGGAGAGGGAACAGCATAGGACAAAGGCAATGGGATTACAGGGACTGCTCCCGGGCCATGCCAACTGAGGGTTGCGTCTGAGGAACCCACCAACTCTTGACTGGGGTTGTCAGATGTCGCTTGTGATGATGGGGATGAGTGTGCAAACCAATTGACGAGGAGAGATGGGTCGACGACACGACCGCTGGGTGTTAACGGGAGCTCAGGCCTATTGCTGCGACTCCTGCTGCCACTCGCCCCAAGTCTGCTGCCAACTCTGCCTGACGTATGTAGGCCTCTGCCCCTTCTCTGTGCACGTCCTGGCACTTCCCTGCCTGACATACTTAGTGTGTTTATGAGGGTATAGAACAGCAGCAGGCGATTACTTACGGCTGTCCTTTCAAAGTATATAGGCCCTAGACAGAATAACAGTTACTAAATAGTACTCTCCTTTGTTGTATGTATGTAATGATGAGCGCACTGTTAAGCGTATTTATACGCAGAAAAAAACTTTTTTTGTTGTATACACCAGCCAGTGTATACTAATGTGTGGAATAGCACTGAATTTAGCACCGAGACAGAAATACAGGTACTAAATAGTACACTACTTGGTTGTATGTATGCCCTTTGCAATGATGAGCGCACTGTTAAGCGTATTTGTACAGAGAAAACCTTTTTTTTTCTTTAATACACCGGCAGGTGTATAACGTGTGGTATAACACTTAATTTAGCACAGAGACAGAAAAAAAGGTGGTATATGGTACACTATTTGCTGGAATTTAGGCCCTTTGCAATGATAAGGCCACTGAAAAAGAGTATTTTTACGCAGGAAAACCTTTTTTTTCTTTAATACACCGGCAGGTCTATAACGTGTGGTATAAAACAGAAATACAGGTACTAAATAGTACGCTATTTGCTTGTATGTAGGCCCTTTGCAATGATAAGGCCACTGTTAAGCGTATTTTTACGCAGGAAACCCTTTTTTTTCTTTAGTACACCGGCAGGTATATAACGTGTGGTATAACACCTAATTTAGCACAGAGACAGAAAAAAAGGTAGTATATGGTACGCTATTTGCTTGTATTTAGGCCCTTTGCAATGATAAGGCCACTGTTAAGCATATTTTCACTCAGGAAAAAACTTTATTTTCTTTAATACACCAGCAGGTGTATAATGTGTGGTATAACACTGAATTTAGCACAGAGACAGAAAAAAAGGTGGTATATGGTACGCTATTTTCTTGTATGTAGGCCCTTTGCAATGATAATGCCACTGAAAAAACGTATTTGTACTCAGGAAAAACTTTTTTTTCTTTAATACACTGACAGGTGTATAACGTGTGGTATAACACTGAATTTAGCACAGAGACAGAAAAAAAGGTAGTTTATGGTACGCTATGTGCTTGTATTTAGGCCCTTTGCAATGATAAGGCCACTGTACAGCGTATTTGTACTCAGGAAAACATTTGTTTTCTTTAATACACCGGCAGGTGTATAACGTGTGGATAACACTGAATTTAGCACAGAGACAGAGTAACAGGTTAAAAATGGTAAAAAGGCACTAAAGTTTACACTAATATGACTTATTTCTGAACAGCAGCAGGACCCAACAGTGCAGCACCACCAAAAAAGAAAAAAACCCAGGGAATAAACCCTAAATTGCACTCTGTCACACAATTCTGAGCAGCAGAAGACTTGTGGAGAAAAAAAAAACTCAATAGAGCTGAAAAATGAGTAGATGAGATGCTTCAGAAAGTTCAGGCAGCTTGGAGATCTGTATGAGGCAGCTGACAGCTATCTGCCCCTCTCTGCTGCAATGCTCAATAACGTGAATGGGAGGTTTAGCTATCAATGATCCTTCTCAGAGTAACAGCACAGCACTCTGCACTCCTGCCTTTCCCTAATGCTGATGTGACTAGCAGTTGCAGTGTAACGCTGTGGTATGAGCTATTCACACACACAGTCCCGTCCTCTCCATCTGAGTGCATAGATGAAATGAAGTGAGGCAAGATGGCCGCCGATTATATAGGGGCTGTGACATCACAGGGGTCAGTGAACACTAATAGGCTGCATCTCACATGTAATTCAGGGTCTGCCCACCTACCTTCATTCCCGCTGCTGTTTCCCGCCCTCCCATAATCCCCTGCTCCATGTACTCACATGTGGATCCGCCATCTTAGCTCTACAATAGCCTGGAGCGCTGTAAAATGGAGTTTAATGAAGCGATTCGTGCGATAGAATCGCGGCGATATTCATATTCGTTGAAAGTCGAATTTTTCATGAAATTCGTAATGAATTCGGGTTCGTCAACTTCGATTCGCTCATCTCTACAAATAACGCAAAAGAGCTTCTGTAGCATAAATTCCTGAAAGGTTCATGCTGTCTATGGTATCACTCAGTTGGCTATTAAGTTATACATTTCTAGTGAGATTAGTAGAGGAATGGCACAGCACACAGCTTTAAGAAAATATGTTTTATGTCAAATGCATGCATTTACTAAAAACAGGTCAAGACCCTTGGTCTTCTTTAGGGGATCTCCTGCTAACTTTTGTGGAATTTACAACACAAAATTCCTGTGGAATCTTCTACACAATATTAGATGCTAAGTGGTGTATTTTCCACACAACACTGGCTTTTAGTACCCCCAAAATACTGCCATACAGTGTATAAATAATTCAACCATTCATTGTAAAGCCTTCTGTGGTCTGTGGCTATTAAGGGATGAATGGGTTGTCCATAATCTGCCTAAAAAACAAAACAAAAGTTCTACTTTCTTAAAAAAAAAACGTGTCATGAACAGTGTTTGGTTTCGTAGTAAACCCACAAGACATATTCCATATACAAAAGTGGTGCTGTGTCTAGGGGAAGGGAAGCCTTTTTTTCACATCTAATGTTCTAGTGTTCTATGAAACTTAAAGTATATGTGGTGCCCACAAGTTGGAAAAGTGGAGAAGTAGCCTCTCGAGAAAAGTCTAAAGTGATGTCATGGATGGCTTTGTGGCTGATTAATCCTATTAGTTCCTGGTAAGCCGATGCAACTTTTGTAAATGAGGGGTCTTGCACAAATTAGGAAGTCCCTAACTAGGCGCTGTACCCATGATGGTGTGTGCAACAGGAATACTCCAGACATCTAAGTAATTTGAAAACAAGGGCAGTTAGAATACTTCAGGATGACTGTGTGGAAATTGGTTATAGTTCCTTTTAAGTTTCTTTGAAAGCATTTGTACTAACAAAGTTTCTGGATATACCTTTTAGAGATGAGCAAATTTTAGAAAAGTTCGATTTGGACGATTTTCCTGAAAAATGTGGTTTGATCCGAATAAATTTGCACCAAATCACTAATAAAAATGACTATTTCCGGGCTAAAGAAAACCTATATAGGGGAGTAGAACACTTAGCCTTGTTGTAGCATGCATAGGGAGTGTACTGGCGTAGTGAAATAATACTGTTATTCAGTATTAAATGCAGATTACAGGCATTGGTATTAGAATCACTGCCGCAGAGCGTCTGGATGTGGCAGCAGGGTCGGGAGACTATATGGCCTCACAATTGAAGAGATTAAGATGAAGAGATTTTTTAAATGGAGGCAGAAGCGGCATGACCTGGACAAGTTACTGGTGTGGCTGTGCAAGAGCCACAATAACCCAGTGGGCCGTAAAGAACATGTATTGTCCCTGACCATAGTTACAGCTCCACACGTCGGCGCTGCCCTGCACTTTGGTACACGCTGACAGACTCAAGGACTGGCCCACCTTCTGTTCTACATGTTTGTGCAGGGCTGGTACTGCCTTTTTCAAAAAGAAATTACGGCTTTGCACCCTCCACCTCAGCTCTGCACGAGCCATCAGTTCTCTGAAAGGTGCAGAGTCCACCACTTGAAAAGGGAGAGACTGCAGCACTAGCAACTTGGAAAGGAGCACATTCAGCTTCTGCGATATCTTGGACATCGCTTCGCTGAGGGATTGCTGCCATAATGACTGATGAGAAGTAGGAGGAGAAGGAGCATCTGGACCAGCAGAAGATGGGAATGACAGACAGCTCCCTTCGGCTGAGGTGGTGAAGCCTTGGCTGGCTGAAACAGAGCTGCGTGCCAATGGGTGATGCAGCAGTTGCTGTAGCAAGCTTGACCACTGCTTCGGAACCACGGTTCTCCCAGGTTGCTTCATGGTGAGGCTGCGTATGTTGACGCAGGACCATGGTGCCAACATTGGGACCCTGGCCATGCTTCACTTTCTGCCGACACATCTTGCATGTGACCATGTTAACATCCTCCAGATGCTTGATAAAAAAACTGCCACACTGCTGAGTAACTGATTCCCCCCCCAATTGTCCAAAGTGACTGACTGCTACTGCCGCCAACTCCGGGAACCCTTCTGCAAAACAGGTGGTCTACCCTGGGCATATTTGGCTCCAGACTTCCCACTCCTGCCACCATCCACAACAGTGTCTGCTTCAGGAGGCTGAACACTTGCAACACCACCTCTCATGCCACTCTCCTCATCACTACTTGCCCTGCAAAATCCTCCAGTATTACTGGTTTGGTGGTGGGTCAGTAATATTGTGGGGTGGCATTTCTTTGGGGGAGCCGCACAGCCCTCCATGTGCTTGCCAAAGGTAGCCTGACCATTGTGAGACCATATGCTGGTGCGGTTGGCCCTGGGTTCCTGCTAATGCAAAACAATGCTAGACCTCATGTCCAAAGGCTGTCTGGGCATGCTGGGAGTTTTGCAACATCTGGAGGGTTACAGTTTGGAGACCGCTGTTACAGTGGTGCCCAAACGGTATCCTCCAGATGTTGCCAAACTACAACTCTCAGCATGCCTAGACTGCCCAGGCATGCTGGGAGTTGTAGTTCTGTAACATCTGTCCCTTCATGAAATTTTTGAAAATTGCTGCTCTACTTTGAAGCCCTCAAATTTTTTCAAAAAGTAAAAATATGTCCATTTTATCATGCCAACATAAAGCGGACATATTGTATTTGTGTATAAAAAAAAAATATTTGGTATATCCATTTTCCTTGAGCTTCAAAGTTAGAAAAATGCTAAATTTTCAAAATTTTCATGAAGTTTGGGGATTTTTCTTCAAAAAAGGATGCAAGTAACGATGAAAATTTACCACCAAAATAAAGTAGAATATGTCACGAAAAAAATAATCTCAGAATCAGAATATTCGGTAAAAGCGTTTTAGAGTTATTAATGCATAAAGTGACAGTGGTCAGAATTGTGAAAAAGGGCTCAGTCCTTAAGGTGAAAAAGGGCTGCGTCCTTAAGGGGTTAAGGACATTACATCAACGTTGGATCAGCCTGTAGTGTGGTTTTCCACTTTGATTTTGAGTGTGACTCTATATCCAGACCTCCATGGGTTGATAGATTTGATTTCGATTGATAATTTTTGTGCGATCTTGTTGTCAGCACCTTCAACTATTTAAAGACGAAAGTATTTAATGCGATTAGTTCATTCATTCATATCTAGGATGTGTTATCTTATTGTTTCCTTTAATTTTTTGAGCAGTGTATTTCACTTATTTGCTGATAATATGCCCCAAAAAGGTTGTATCAGAAATAAGCATAACAATCTTGTGCATATGTCTGTTGGTGCTTTTACACTAACAGCCCCCTAGTGGCTTTAACCAGAAAAAACGTAGAACTGCCGAGTGCCTATATATATTACACTTTTTTGCTAATAATATGCCCCATGTCGGTGGCACCAGAAATAAGTGTAAAAATCGAGTGTGTAAGTCTTTTACTGCTTTTACACTAACTGCCCCTATGAGCTTGAACCAGAGAAACTTGGAACTGCTGAGTGCATATATATTTCACTTACTTATTTGCGGATAATAAGCCCCAAAAAGGTTGCATCAGAAATAAGCGTAATAATCTAGTGCATATGTCTGTTGGTGCTTTTACACTAACTGCCCCCTAGTAGCTTTAACCAGAAAAAATGTAGAACTGCCGAGTGCATATATATTTCACTTATTTGCGGATAATACTCCCCAGAAATAAGCGTAACAATCTAGTGCGTAAGTCTTTTACTGCTCTTACTGTAACTGCCCACTATGAGCTTTAACCAGAAAAAACGTTGAAATGGTGAGTGCGTATATATTTCACTTATTTGCGGATAAAATGCCCCACAAAGGTTGCACCAGAAATAAGTGTACTCTCTCTCTGTGAACTGTCCCTGCCTGTTTGCCTGCCTGCAGTGATGCAAGCTTGAGGTGTATGGATTCACCGCTGTAAAGATCTGATTTGTATTATAAGTAACACAAAGGGGGACATTTACTAATCTAGTCTATCCTGGGTATGCTTATAGACCAGCGTATGTGGTAGTCTCCTGTCTATTGTGCTCCTAATTTATCAAAGGTCTCACAGCCCTTGATAAATTCTGTGCTCAGACTTCAGGGTCTACAGCTTTAACTGCATTTAGACCTGCTCCAACATGGTCTGACATTTCAGCGTATTTTGGGCAGATGCGACTTGTCGCACAAAAGTCGCACTTGATAAATTCAGCACTAATGCATTTTCCAATGCATTTCCGTCTAAAATAGACTTGCATGCATCATGTTCTAAAAATCCTCTACAGCAAAAGTCGCAGAAAAGTCGCACATATTTAGTCTGCGACTTTCTGTGCGACAAATTTAGACAGCAAAAACCAGTCTAAATCCTTTGATAAATCTCCCCCAAGGTGTCTGCTCTCTGAGCAAAAAGTCCCAGAAATGCCTGTTTTCAGCAATGGCTGCCGAATATATAGGGCTGTAACATCACGGGGATGGCTTCCTGCTTATAGGCTGCATGCCAGCATGTGATTTAGGCCCCATTCACACTGAGTAATTCAAGAGGAATTTACTAGAGTAATTCCTCTTGAATTCTCCGATACAAACTAATGCACATCTCCTCTGCCCATTGACTTTAATGTTTTTTCCGCTGTCCTGTTCACACTGCGGAAATTCTGCTAGCGGAATTCTGATGCTGAATTTTATTCCGCTTAAAGAATGAGCATGTTAATTCTTCAAGTGGAATCCGCTAGCAGAAATCAATAGAAGGCAATGGTAAAAATTTGCGCGGAATTTGCACAGAATTCGTGCGGAAATGGCTGAAAAGGCCTTAACTTCTTTCTCCCCCATCTCCGTGTTCAATTCCACATGCAATTCAGTGCACAATTGCGCACAAATTGCGCAAAAATTTTTCACGGAAATAAAAAAAAAAAATTTCCGCCCGTACATTTTTCGGCGAGAATTACTCTTGATTTACTCAGTGTGAACATACCCTTAGTGTGATCCCTCCTACCTACCTTTCCAGCAATCATCCTATTCTCAACCCTATAACTCTTTTCTTTTTCCATACATGGAAGAGCTATGAGGGCTCATTTCTTGCGCCATGGTATTTAGTTTTTATTGATACCATTTTTGTTTTGATGAGATTTTTTGATCCCTTTTTATAAAAAAAATTCTGATACATGAAGTGACCAAAAACTGCAAATATGCAGTTCTTGACTTTGGTATTGTTTTACGTTTATGCCATTGACTATGCGGTTTAATTAATATTATATTATAATAATTCGGACATTTACACATTGAACACGTGTGTGGTTCCCCGTATTTTCATTCTCAGCTAGATACCAACCAAGCTGCAACAGCCTGACGTTACCAGGGTGGGTGAGGACCATTGTTACTGTCATTGTCGTAGTCTATCGAATCTGAAGTAGTCCTTGTCACACATGGATCTGAAATGAGCAGGAAAGAAGAAAAAAAAAAAACAGGGTGGAGAAGTACCATTGGTACTGGCCCTTCCCAGCCTAAATAATGCCAGCCTGTTACTGCCTAGGTCCAAGAGCGTCATTTTTGATGCTCCGGGCCTGTTGGTACTGGCTCTTCCCAGTACCCTGTGGTGGTAGGTACCGGGGTAATAATTGGTGGTTATTGCTAGCTGTTTTTGGGGCAACCCTAAGGGCTGGCTCAGGAATGGAATTCATCTATAAGAGAGCTTCCACCACTAAGCCTGTTAAGTAAATAAATAAATAAAAAAAACACAACACGTTTCAAAAAAATATTCCAAAAAGCACTCCCCATCAGCCCTCGTTAACCATTTTATTATTAATAAACAACAAAAAAAAAATGCCGGTCCTCATCATAGTCCACCAAATCTGAAGTAGTCCTCTGCATACACGGATCTGAAATGAGAACAAAAAAAATAAACACAAAAAATTGGTTAGTACATTTATGGTGCTCTTCCCTGGGGATAATGCCCATAAAGGAGGGTGTGCAAACAGGGAGCCTCCAGCTGTTGCTATACTACACCCCCCAGGAGTTGTTTAGCAACAGCCTGAGGCACCCTGTACCTAATCTACAACTTCCGTGATGAAAGTTGTAGTTTAGCAACAGCTGGAGGCCCTCTGTTTCTAAACTACAACTCTAAGACAGCTAAAAGCTGCAACATCCTGGTTGGTAAACACTGCTTCACAGTGTTGCCCCTCCATACCAGTGTGTTCCAACCAGGACGTTGCAAAACTACAGCTCCCAGCATGCCCAGACAGTTTTGTGACATGCTGTTAAGAAACACTGTTTCACACAGTGTCGCTCCTACATGCCAGTGTTTTCCAAACAAGGGTGCCTCTGGATGTTCCAAAACTACAACTCCCAGTATGCCGACATATAAAGGTTGTCTGGGCATGCTGGGAGTTGTAGTTTGGCAACATCCTGGTTGGGAAACACTGCTTCACAGTGTCGCCCCTCCATACCAGGGTTGTTTCAAGATGTTGCAAAACTACAATTCCTAGCATGCCCAGACAGCCTATGGTTGTCTGTGCATGCTGGGAGTTGTAGTTTTGGAACAACCCTGGTTGGGAAACACTGATATGAAGGGGCGACACTGTGTGAAGCAGTGTTTCCCAACCAGGATGTTGCAAAAATACAACCTTTGGAATGCCCAGACAGCCTTTAGCTGTCTGGGCATGCTGGGACTTGTTGTTTTGCGACATCCTGGTTGGGAAACACTGTTTCACACAGTGCCACCCCTCCATGCCAGCATTTTCCAACCAGAATGTTGCAAAAGTTCAACTCCCAGCATGCGCAGACAACCTTTAGCTGTCTGTGCATGCTGGGAGTTGAAGTTGTGTAACATCCGGAGGCACCCTTGTTTGATAAACACTGGCATGGAGGGGAGACACTGTGCGAAACAGTGTTTCCCAACCAGGATGTCGCAAAACTACAAGTCCCAGCATGGCCGGACAACTAAAGGCTGTCTGTTCATGCTAGGAGTGGTAGTTTTGCAACATCCTGGTTGGGAAACACAGGTATAGAGGGGCGACTCTGTGAAGCAATGTTTCCCAACCAGGATGTTGCAAAACTACAGTTCCCAGCATGCCCAGACAGCCTTTTGCTGTATAGGCATGCTACGAGTTGTAGTTTTGCAGTTGGAAACACTGCTTCCACTAACCTCCTTGTCCTCCTCCACACCTCCCCCTGTCCTCCACAACTAATTTATACAGATTTTGTTTTATGTTATTACTTTTGAAAAAGTATACCTTTTTGAAGGAAATGAGTATGCCTAAAATTGTTTGCATCTGACCCCTATAACACTTTTTATGTCCATATAACGGGCTGCATGAGACCTAACTTATTGCGCTGTGATCTATAGTTTTTATCGGTACCTTTTTTTATCGCTTATTATTCATTTTTTTAATGGCATATGAAGTGACTAAAAATATGCAATTCTGGACTTTGGTATTTTTTTTTTTTACATTAATGCCATTAATGCCGGATATGGGTAAAAAATGAGCCGACCGGAGTCACTGTTTGACGGTTGTCTCATTAAAGTAAATGGAGTTCAGTGTTGGTCCGGCTGGGGTATGGGAGATCCGCCACCCGTAATGTAAAAACAAAGTGTGAATGCAGCCTAAGGCTGGGTTCACACTACGTTTTCTCCCATACGGGAGCGCATACGGCAGGGGGGGAGCTAAAACCTCGCGCTCCCGTATGTCATTCATTTCAATGAGCCGGCCGGAGTGAAACGTTCGGTCCGGTCGGCTCATTTTTGCGCCGTATGCGCTTTTACAACCGGACCTAAAACTGTGGTCAACCACGGTTTGAGGTCCGGTCGTAAAAGCGCATAAGGCGCAAAAATTAGCAGACCGGACCGAACGTTTCACTCCGGCCGGCTCATTGAAATGAATGACATACGGGAGCGCATACGAAGGCATATGGGAGCGCGAGATTTTAGCTCCCCCCCTGCCGTATGCGCTCACGTATGGGAGAAAACGTAGTGTGAACCCACCCTAACACAGATTTTCTGTTTCTATAAAATGTTTATACAACTGGGGCTTAAAAGTATTGCTTTTAAAATAAAGGTAAGCCCACCTGAAAGACTTGGTGAATTATTCAGAATCCATTTGTCATGACTGACTCATGAGAATTTCAGAGTTTTCATGATTAGTCGCCATCAATTATTCCAGTATGTCCTGTTCCTCCTTTTCAAGTAATAACCACTAGCTATGAACTGCAATAAAATTATTTCTAGTATGAATAACCTGCTCAAAGTTTTGACATTGCCCTGTAATTAACATATACAGATAGTGATATAATCATTACAAACCTAATTCCTAAATATTTTGAAATGATAATGTTGATACTATTTATAGTGCTGCAGTCATCCTTAAGGGGTTATACAATGCAACCCATCATACTCCCTATCTAAACATGCAACAAATGACACCACATATAATAGATACAATATCAATTTAATTTATGATCATAATAATCATGTCACTGAGGACACATGTTGTGCTGTCTGGCTGATGTGTTTGGGCCGCAGGGCCTAGCGTGGTGTTGTGGCATAATGCAGCAGGTAACATTTTGCCAATCATGATAATTCGGACATTGTTTTATTGTCACAAGTTGTCTTTCATGTACATAATAAAAGTAAGTCGATATCATTTGTACAATGCAAAAAATCATGAAATAAAAAAAAAAAGATTTAGTTTATGAAACTTAAACTTTCAGATGTTTACTTTATTTTGAAAGCATTTCTTATTTTTTTATTTTTTTTTATTCACATTTTAAATGAATTAGAAGCCTAAGAATTTAACTGGAAATTTAAATAATTTTGAAAATTTGAAAGTACATCTTTGTTTTATGTGCTTTACAAGGTTTGCAGAAATTCGAAGGTGGTTAAACATAGGAAGCCCCCCCCCCCCCCCACCACCACCACCAAATGACCCCATTTTAAACATTAGACCCCTCAAGGTATTTGCTAGGTGGCACAGTGAGTATTTTAACACCATAGTTTTTTTTTAGCAGGAATTATTACAAAGTCAGTGTTAACAATTCGAAATTAGCTTTTAACATAAATGCATTATTTGTAGGACATATTTTTTTCTACATCGCTTCTGATATTGAAAGAAATGCACCATATATTTTATAGAGCTACTCGTGTTTGGAAATACCCCCGTTTAGGCCATATTTGATTACTTGGCCGCATGGTAGGACCCAGAAGGAGAGGAGCGCCAATTGGCTTTCAGGGCATCATTTTAGGCCGAATGGATTATAGGCTGCACTTCATGCCTGCAAAGGGTTTTAGCTGCAAGAACCTTACAGAACCCCCCCCCCCCCCAAATTACCCCATTTTGGAAACTACATCCCTTAAAGTATGCACCTAGACCAAAAGTGAGTACTTTGAGTCCTTTTTGTGTGGCTGGAATGGTTACATCATTTGTGGGACATATTTTTTGTACATTGCATCTGAAAAGTAGAAAATGAGCCCCACATTTTATTACGCTGTTCGTTCCGTGTTCAGCAATACCCCCGCTTAGGCCATATTTGGTTGCATGGCCACATGGTGGAACCCAAAAGGAGAGTAGCCCCATTTGGCTTTCAGGATATCATTTTACAAATCATAGGCCGCACTTCCTCTTGCGAAGCATTCTAGCTGTCAGAACAATACTGCACCCCCAGAAGTGACTCTATTTTCAAAACTACGCCCCCTAAAGTATTCACCTATGGCAAAAGTGAGTATGTTGAGCCCTTATTGTGTGGCTAGAATTATTTCAAAAGTGAGTGGAAAAAATAGCAATTAGCTTTTTTTTCCCCACAAATTCTTTATTTGTGGGACATCATTTTGGTATGTCACTTTTGAAATGGAGGAAATGTGCCCCATATTTTATCACGCTGTTTGTACCGGGCTGGGCAGTATCCAACTTAGGTAGCCTGACTGCCTGGTATATCTGGTTGCCTGACTGCCTGGTAGGACCAAGAAGGAGAGGAGCCCCCTTTGGCTTTCAGGGCATCATTATATGAATTATTGACCCCATCCCATGCCTATTGTCAGAACAATACTGCACCCCTACAAGTGTATAGGCTGGACCAAGGAATGCTCTGCTCGGTCCTTGGTCGGCTAGCAGTGACGCACGGATTTCTGTGAAAGTTAAAGTTCCTGATGGATATATCTGTCATGTTTTGGGAATAAGCACCCGCTCATGGCCATTATATCCATCACTGGCGGGTTAAAAAAATTTAATTCTTGAAAAAACTGGTTTATTTTGTTGGGGGGGTGATATTCCCCATTCATACTGCATTTCTGCATTATAGGTGTCTGTTGTCATGTCAGAAAAGGGATGCTAATGTATACTGTAGCAGTCTCATTCAGAAATGAATGGGGCTGCTACAGTATACGTCACCATCACTTTTTTTGACATGATGCTGACGCATAGCTCTAACAAACTGCTGTAACACGGTATGAACGGGATGCAGTGTAGGGTCACCTAGAGCTCAGTGTGGCTCAGTGTGTCCGCTCATGACTGCCGGCGGGAAATCCGCCACTATAAGTGGACACACAAAGCTACCCAGCCGCAGCAGGGAGCTCATTATTGTGACTGCTGGCGGGCATCCACAGCATGTAATATGCTGTGTATGTGCGCTGTGTGATCCTACACATTATGCATTTTTATTTTTCATTACATGTATTTATTTTTGTACACTTTTTTACATTTAAAAAAAAAATTACACTTTTATTTTATATAATTTTTTTACACTTTTTTTAATGCTTTGAATACTTAGTATTCCAAAGCATTGCAGTTATATGCTGCCTGCATGTCCTGACAGGCAATAACTCCATGGGGTCCTTGTAAAGACCCCCGGCTGCCCAGGTAACTAGCAGCACCTCACGATCATTGAGCGGCGCTACAGGAGAGAGACAGTGAGGTTACAGCTCGCGGTCGCTTACGACCACGGTCCTGGCAGTGCGACATGCCCCCGGGGATCACACACAGCACTCTGCGATTGCTCTGTGAGGTGCTGCAGGGAAGACAGAGGGAGCTCCCTCTGTCATAACACTTACAGCCCGCGGTCACTTCCGACCGCGGCTGTAAGTGTTAAACTGCCGGCACTGAAGTTTACTTCAGTCCCGGAAGTGCGGCAGGGTCCCGGCTGTGTGTTACAGATGAGTTGCTGCCGCGATCTTGTGGGTGCACTGGGCAGCACAAACAAGAACTATGGACATGGATACTCGTCCTGGTGCGGGAACGTGAATCCTGCCTTGACGTGTATACACGTCCATTGTCGTTAACATATTAATATTATGCTGAATTTAATTTATACTGATTATTAACTTACATATGTATTGGACTTTTGTTAATTGTTCTAATGGTATATAATGGGGTGGAGATAGAAAATCAATTTTGAGTATATAGCTGCAAGCAGCCATACAGGTGTCCAAGCAGCACAGCCTGGTTGTAGCATACAATTGATTTTACTTTTTATGGTGGAGAAGGTGATTGTGGACACGTCTGCTATTTTTTTTTTTTCATTTTTCTGATCAACAATTTCAGTGAAAACTATGTATATAGGATATTGTGAAATCCAATGTGGAATCCAAATGTGATTAAATGGGCACTCATTAAAACTCATTTTTGCTATTGCACTCCTTATGGTAAATAATAAAAATTACTAATGTACTTTGTTTAAAAAAAAAATGAAGTTTTCTATGTTTTATTGTGTTTAAAAAAAGCTGCCACTAGGTGAGGGGGACGTGTGCAGCCTTAGTCAAACATAGCTCATCTCACACACTGAACTGCTCCGGGCTGTGTGTAGCAGAGTGAGGGAGGAAGTTCTCCCATGTATGGCTTCAGCTGATATCACGCCTGCGGGGTAATGCCCCTTCCCAGTCTGTGAATCTGAATGAGACTGAGCAGAAAATACAGAGCAATATCAAAGTAGAAAATTAACAAATAATAAAAATAAAGGCAGGGGTGGTTTATCATGATGGGGGCAGTAAACTGGAAGGATTATAAAATGTAGCAAGATCATGACAGGTACTCTTTAACTGTCTTACTATAAACAAGTTAGACTTAGTATCTCACTGTAGACTCTACAACTGCACATAGTTTCATGAATAGGTAAGAGGTCAGAGAAGTAAAGTCACCAAATATGCTACCCCCAATAGATGTAAACTTGCAGGCCTATAGTTTCCAGGATCCGATTTAGCATCATTTTTGAATATGGAACCCCCATTTGCTAAGCGCCAGTCCTGTGGAGCAATCATTGTCATTATAGAATGATTAAACAGAAGGAATAAAGTTATTTCCAGCACAGTACTTAGTTCCTGCAGAACTCTGGGATGGACACCATCTGGACCCTGTGATTTGTATGTTTTAATGCTATTAAAGGAAAAGTATCATCTGGAACTAAATAGAACCGTAGGGGGAAAAAAAGTGTCACACAAATGACAGTTAATTGTACTACAAATATATCCCCTAGTGATAATTTGGGCTGTTATGATGTGAACTCCAATATGTATATAGCAACAAAGAAGAAAAACAGAGTCACTTTTTAAACAAATATTGTGTCATATAGACACCAATTTTATTGAGATACATAGATAATACAAAACAGTACACAAAAAAGTTGAAATAGCAAGAGAAATACAGCATCAATGGGTGATATCCCCGGCCCCGCACATATACAGTTTAATAAGTAACTAGTATACACAGGACGTAGTCCATAGCAACTATGCAAGTAATGAAAATGCAAACTTTTGCGCATCAATCGTTTATAAAGCACTTACGGCACAAATTGTATTGTGGTATACATAACATAAAGCCTCCAGTGAGGTTAAATGGGTACTCCTGTGGAAAACTTTTTCTTTTAAATCAACTGGTGCCATAAAGTTAAACAGATTTGTAAATTACTTCTATTAAAAAATCTTAATCCTTCCAATGCATTTTATGGGCTGTATAGCACAGAGGAAATGCTTTTCTTTTTGGATTTCTCTGATGTCACGGCCACAGTGCTCTCTGCTGACCTCTGCTGTCCCTTTCAGGAACTGTATAGAGCAGCATATGTTTGCTATGGGGATTTTCTCCTGCTCTGGACAGGTCCAAAAATGGACAGCAGATGTCAACAGAGAGCACTGTGGTCGTGACATCAGAGAAATCCAAAAAGAAAAGCATTTCATCTGTAGTATACAGCCCATAAAATGTATTGGAAGGATAACGTTTTTTTAATAGAAGTAATTTACCGTATATATTCGAGTATTAGCCGTTCCGAATATAAGCAGAGGGCCCTAATTTCACCCCAAAAACCTAGGAAAAGTTATTGACTCGACTATAAGCCTAGGGTGGAAAATACATCATCCCCCCCAAGTCATCATCCCCCACTGTCATCATCCAGACCCCCGTCATTAACACCCCCGTCATCATTACCCTGTCATTATCACCCTCGTCATCATCCCCCTCGTCATCACCCCCCTCGTCATCATCCCCCTCGTCATCATCACCGCTTGTCAATCTCCCCAGGCTACTCACCTCCCCAGTAGTTGCTTTCTCGGTGGGAAGGTGGGAAGGAAGGGTGAGCTGGTCCGGGCCATCCATCTTAGGCCATCTATGCTGCAAGGACCGTATATACTCGAGTGTAAACCGCCCTCGGCTTATACTCGAGTGAACAAAAAACACTTTTGGCTTTGCTGGCTGAGTTCAGTCAGTGGTCAGAGCTGCAAGAAGGAGCCATGGACCCCCCTCTGCCATGATCGGAGCCTCTCAGGAGAGAAGAAGCCCCCTTCGAGCAGGGACAGTGAAAGTAAAAAAAAAAGTAAAAAAAAAAATCCTCCCCCCCGACCCCCTAATAGGTCCTCAAGGGTCTGCCACAGTTTTTTTTTTTGCATGACCCGGGCACTATTAGGGGTTCAGGGCGCTACGATTTGCCCATGATGGCCCATGATGACCAATCCACTTTCCAGGAAACTGTTCATCTAGGAATGCTCGGACCTGACACCCATAATGTGGTGGTGCACCATCTTGCTGGAAAAACTCAGGGAACGTCCCGTCCTCCTATCTCGACCTCCTATCCCGTCCTTCTATCACGACCTCCTTTCCCGTCCTTATATCTCGACCTCCTATCCCGTCCTCATATCTCGACCTCCTATCCCGTCCTCCTATCTCGACCTCCTATCCGTCCTTCTATCCCGACCTCCTATCCCGACCTCCTATCCCGATCTTCTGTCCCGACCTCCTATCCCGTCCACCTATCCCGTCCTCTTATCCCGACCTCCTAACCCGATCTCCTATCCCAACCTCCTATCTCGACCTCCTATCCTGACCTCCTATCCCGACCTCCTATCCAGTCCTCCTATCACGTCTCCTATCCCGACCTCCTATGCCGGTCCTCCTATCCCGGTCCTCCTATCCCGGTCCTCCTATCCCGACCTACTATCCCGACCTCCTATGTCGACCTCCTATCCCGATCTGTAATATGTGTACCAGTTATGGAAATATCTCCAGCCGTACAGAAGTTATGTGGGAAAATACATTTCCCATTGATTTGCATGGGACTTTAAACAAAAACCCTGACCCTCACAAATGGGGGTAGTTAAGGGTTAAATTAACTATCCTATATTTTAAGTGGATATATAAGTAACATGTGACCAAGTATTATCGAAATATCTCAAGCCGTTTGAAAGTTATGCAGTAACACATATTTCCCATTGACTTGTATGGAACTTTAAACATAAACCCTGCCCCTGGCAAATGGGGGTGAGTAAGGGTTAAATCACCTATCCTATGTTTGTTGTTGACATATAAGTAACATGTGTGCCAAGTTTCATGTTAATATCTTTAGCCGTTTGGATGTGATGCTGGAACATACACACATACATACACGTTGAGTTTTATATATATATATATATATATATATATATATATATATATATATATATATATATATAGGCTGTGCTCAGTCAAATTCAGTGCAGTGACTGTACAGGGGCATGCATATTTAATAAAAGAGACCGTGGCCTTGCAAGCAAGAGGTCCTGCTTTATGTGTGAAGCCATGCCCCCTTTATTAAACATGCATGCCCCTATAAAGTCACTGCACAGAACTCAACTGAACACAGCCCAAAGGAAAATAAAGTCCCTCCAATCAGAGAGATTCCCTGAATCAGTCAGATGGGACTACAAAGCCCTAATAAATTCCTGATACATAGTAAAAGGAAGGGTACAAAATAGAGAAATTAAGGTAATTGGAGAAAGGCATTAGATGTTAATGGATATGTTCAGTGAAATGAAGTATATGCAAATATGAGGAACTTTGGGTCAAGATTTAATAATCTTATCTCACAATGTGTGTTATAGTATTTGGTTTAATTTTTTATGCACATGACTAGAGATGAGCGAATTTTTCAAAAATTCGATTTGGCCGATTCGCCGAATTTTCCCGAAAAGTTAGTTTCGATCCGAATTTATTCGCGACTAATCGATGTTAAAAAAGGCTATTTCTAGCCTACATACAGCCTCTATAGGGGTATAGAACACTTTGTTGTGTCCTAAAACGCATATGGAGTGTGCTGGGGTAGTGAAATAATACTGTTATTCAGAATAGCATGCAGATAACAAGCATCGCTCTTAGAATCACTGCCGCACAGCAGCACAAAGACAGAGCCTGGTGGTGGCATCAGTGTCAGGAGACCATATAGTGACTGAATGACATAGCGTGGACATGTTGGCAGCAAGAGGAGACCATTTAGTGGCTGAATGGCACAGCGTGGAGTTGGCTGATGCACTAGTACACTACGCACCAGGGCTTTACAATCCCCCCCCCCAAAAAAAAAAAAAAAAAAACAATATATGACATTTTTGACAAAGATTTTTCATTGGTAGCACCTGCTATCCAAAAATTAGAAATTTCCAGACCCAGGCCCAACCTCTGCGGCATCAGTAACCCATATATTGCCTGTAGGACACAGTCTGGAGTGGGCTGATGCACCAGTACACACCAGGGCTTCACAATCCCCCCTCCAAAATCAACACAATGAGAAATTTTTGTCAAAGATTTCTCATTGGTAGCACCCGCTATCCAAAAATTTGAAATTTCCAGGACCAGGCCCCACCCCTGTGGCATCAGTAACCCATATATTGCCTGCATGACACAACCTGGAGTTGGCTGATGCAAGAGTAAACACCAGGGCTTCACAATCCCCCCCCCCAAAAAAAACAACACAATATATGACATTTTTGTCAAAGATTTCTCATTGGTAGCACCCGCTATCCAAAAATTTGAAATTTCAAGACCCAGGCCCCACCTCTGCGGCATCAGGAACCCATATATTGCCTGAAGGACACAGCCTGGAGTTGGCTGATGCACCAGTACACCCCCGGGCTTCACAATCCCCTCCAAAAAACTACAACATTTTAGACATTTTTTAAAGAAATACCTTTGTGTAAGAACAAGCGCATATCCAACAGTTCACAAGACTCTATAATGCAGGACGGTGGACCACCCAAAGACATTCTTCTCAAAAATAATAAACCACACAATGTTTGAAATTTTTTTACAAAAACTAATTCAATATGTGTGTAAGTGCTTCTGTCTCCAAAAGATCAGATCACCAAAGGACTTGTTTCGCCCAAAATGATGAAGCAGAGTTAATCCCTGTCCGTTTTTTTTTTTTTTTCATTGTTAAATTTAAATTGTGTAACAATTAGCATTCTTGAAAATTCAATTTTATTACTGATAAAATTATCAGTAAATAAAAAAAAAAACACTACCCAAGAGTGTTTAATTACCCCATACATTGCACCAGGAGCAGTCAAGAGTAGGCCTCAGCAGTACCCAAGAGGCTTTAATAACCCCCTACCTTTGCACGATCAATTGCGAGATCAAGCAATACCAGGTGTGTTATGCCCTCTGATTTCCAGGGCCGCAGGCACGCTCCACTGAACGGATTAGCGTGTCTCTATCTTTCATTGACCGGTGCTGGTAACCTGCTAACTCCCGGAAAGGTAAGCTGCCGCGAAGCAGGTGGTCTCCCCCAGGCACGTTTGGCTCCAGAATTTCCACTACTGCCACACCACGCTGACTGCCAACCGTGCTACCGCCTTGCTGACTCAAGGGCAACCTGCAACTCTCTTCTCCCGATGATGAACCCCCTTCTCCTGAGATCGAGCAATAACAGGTGTGTTATGCCCTCAGATGTCCGGGGCTGCAGGTGCGCTCCACTGAACGGATTAGGATGTGTCCATCTTTTTTTGTAGCATCCGCAATCCAAAAATGTTAAATTCCCAGACCCAGGCCCCACCTCTGCGGCATCAGGAACCCATTTATTGCCTGGAGTTGGCTAATGCACCAGTACACACAGGGCTTCACAATCCGCCCCAAAATCAACAAAATTGTATAATTTTTTTATTTTTATTTACAACTTTGTGTAAGCACAAGCGCATATCCAATATTTCAGAAGACTCTATAATGCAGGAAGGTGGACCACCCAAAGACTTTCTTCTCAAAAATAATGAACCACACAATTGTTCAAAAAATAAATAAAAAAATTGAAATTCCTAGACCCAGGCCTCAGCTGCATCAGTAACCCATAGATTGCCTGAAAGACACAGCCTGGAGTTGGCTGATGCACGAGTACACACCTGGGCTTCACAATCCACCCCAAAAAAAAACAATTTTTTTTAAATTGTCTGACAAAATATCTTTTTGTTAAAACAAGTGCATATACAGCAGTTCAGAAGACTCTATAATGCAGGACGGTGGACCACCCAAAGACATTCTTCTATAATATAATAAACCACACAATATGTTCAATTTGTTTAAATAATTGAAATTCCAAGACCAAGGCCCCACCTCTGCTGCATCAGTAACCCATATATTGCCTAACGGACACAGACTGGAGTTGACTGATGCACGAGTACACACAACACACCCATCACCCGGGCTTCACAATCCACCCCAATAAAACGCAAAATTTTATCGAAATTGTCTGACAAAATACCTTTTTTTTGAAAAAGCAAGCGCATATACAGCAGTTCAGAAGACTCTATAATGCAGGACGGTGGATCACCCAAAGACATTCTTTTATAATATAATAAACCACACAATATGTTAAATTTTTTTAAATAATTGAAATTCCAAAACCAAGGCCCCACCTCTGCTGCATCAGTAATAGTGTTGCTCGCGAATATTCGCAATGCAAATTTTATTTGCGAATATCGCATATTCGCGAATTCGCGAATATTCGCGAATATAGCACTATATATTTGTAATTACGAATATTCGTTTTATTTTTTTTATTTTATTTTCACAGTACACATCACAGTGATCATCCCTCTCTGCTTCCAGCTTGTGTGGTGTAAAGAAGGCTCTAATACTACTGTGTGAGACTGGTGTGCGAATTTTCGCATATGAGAATTTTCGCTTATGCCAATTTTGTATTTGCTCATTTTCGCATATGTTAATTTTCGCCGCGCAAATGTTCGCATATGCGAAAATAAAACGAGAATATTACGAATATGCGAATATTCGCGAATATATGACGAATATTCGTCCATATATTCGCGAATATTCGCGAATTCGAATATGGCCTATGCCGCTCAACACTAATCAGTACCCCATATATTGCCTAACGGACACAGACTGGAGTTGACTGATGCACGAGTACACACTACACACCCGTCACCCGGGCTTCACAATCCACCCCAAAAAAACGCAAAATGTTATCAAAATTGTCGGACAAAATACCTTTTTTTTTTAAAACAAGCGCATATATAGCAGTTCAGACTCTATAATGCAGGATGGTGGACCACCCAAAGACATTCTTCTCAAAAGTAATAAACCACACAATGTTTGAAATTTGGTTAAAAAAATTATTACATGTGTGTAAGTACATCTGTCTCCAAAAAATCAGATGGCAAAAGGATTCTATACGCCAAAATGATTAAGCAGAGTTAATCCCTCTCCATCTATTTTTTTTTTTCATTAAAAAATCACACGCAACAAGCGTTCCGTTGTGTAACGGTTAGCATTCTGCAAAATTCAATTTTATTACTGATAAAATTACCAGTAAATTTAACAATAACACTACTCAAGAGTGTTTAATTACCCCATACATTGCACCAGGAGCAGTCAGGAGTAGGCCTCAGCAGTACCCAAGAGGCTTTAATAACCCCTTACCTTGCCCGATCAATTGCGAGATCGAGCAATAACAGGTGTGTTGTGGCCTCAGATGTCCTGGGCCGCACTAGCGCTCCACAGAACGGATTAGCGTGTCTCTATCTTTCAAGGACAGGTGCGTGTTGCATGCTGAAACCAGTTCGTGATAGGAATCTGTGATTGCAATTATTTAATCTTAAAACGAGGAATTACCAGTAAGTGAGGGTCATAAGCTGGCGTTTATTAAGTCCCTGCCCTTTGTACACACCGCCCGTCGCTATAAGCGATTGGATTAGTTAGTGAGTTGGTTAGAGAGGTCCTCGGATCGGCCCAGGCGGGGTAGGAGAAGGCCCTGGCAGAGCGCCGAGAATTTAACGATCATTGTTGAAATTTGCATTAAGCATGTATTTAGCTACTGCTAAACATCCAAAAATGTAAGGCCCAAGGCCAGAGGCACCAGGGAGGCAAGTAGTTCCTGAAAGACACAGAATGAGTCTGAATCATGCATTTGCAGTACCCAAGAGGTTTTCATAACCCCTTACATTTAAAGATCAATGTTTACATTTGCATTAAGCATGTATTTAGCTACTGCTAAACTTCAAAAAATTATAGGCCCAAGGCCTGAGGCACCAGGGAGGCAAGTAGTTTGTGAAAGACACAGAATGAGTCTGGAGCAGTCATTCGCAGTACCCAAGAGAGTTTCATAACCCCTTACATTTAAAGATCAATGTTGACATTTGCATTAAGCGTGTATTTAGCTACTGCTAAACTTCAAAAAATTATAGGCCCAAGGCCAGAAGCTTCTGTTTTCCCCATATTAGGAGCATAGTTATCCCCCAGATTAGGCAGCATAGATGTCCCCCAGATTAGGACCATAGTTATCCCCCAGATTAGGCAGCATAGATGTCACCCAGATTAGGCAGCATAGATGTCCCCCAGAGTAGGCAGCATAGATGTCCCCCAGATTAGGAGCATACTTGTCCCCCAGATTAGGCAGCATAGATGTCACCCAGATTAGGAGCATAGTTGTCTCCCAGAGTAGGCAGCATAGATGTCACCCAGATTAGACAGCATAGATGTCCCCCAGATTAGGAGCATACTTGTCCCCCAGATTAGGCAGCATAGATGTCCCCCAGATTAGGCAGCATAGTTGTCCCCCAATCAGCGCGGGCCGGTCAGAGCCAATCAAAGGGCCGTATGTGTCAAGCGGGCCGTACAATCACCAGGTCTGCCCCAGAGGGTTTCATAACCAACCACAATAGAGAAAATTTTGTTGTAGGAGCATGGTCAATCTACTCAGACCCATCTGACATTGGTGGCTGGAAATCCTGGCTGATCCATCCCTGATTCATCTTGACAAACGTCAAACTCTCCACATTTTTAGTGGACAGACGAGTTCGCCTTGGGGTGACTATGGCCCCGGCCGCACTAAACACCCGCTCTGATGGCACACTACTGGCCGGGCAGGACCGCTTTTCCAGGGCAAACTCCGCTAGTTGCGGCCATCGAGTTTGGCTGTCCAGAAGTCCAGCGGATCTTCAACGGTTGTTGGCAGGGTCATGTCGAGGTAAGCCATCACCAGCTGGTTCAGGTCCTGCTCCATGTCCACCTGCTGCTGATGAGTAGCTTCACTATGCGGCTGAAGGAAGCTACTCATCAGCGACTGTAGACTCAGGCTGCTGCTGAGCACGGTTGCTAAAATGGACAGAGATGTCAGCAGAGAGCTCTGTGCTCGTGATGTCATCAGTGTTCCAAAAATAAAGGAATTTCCTCTATAGCATTCAGCAGCTAATAAGTACTGGAAGGATTAATATTTTTTTAATAGAAGTAATTTACAAATATGTTTAATTTTCTGGCACCAGTTGATTTAAAAGAAAAAAGGTTTTCACCGGAGTACCCCTTTAATGCACTAACCCATTAGTTCCCTATAAAGATTAGGGAGTGCTCAATATGTGAGAATATGCGCATATGAGCATCGATTTTTGCATATGCGCATATATTTGCTCATATGCGCATAAAAAGCGAATATAATGAATATGTGAATTTCGCGAATATATGACGAATATTCATCCATATATTCGCGAAATATCGCAAATTCGAATATGGCCTATGCCGCTGATCACTATTAAGAAGGTGGATAACATCAAGTATTCCTTCACTAAAAGAGGGAAAATGTTTCATCCTTTCTCATGTGGTTCCTCAGGTCCCAGCCCCCCAATGGGACATGTTTATGCTCAAATTTTTATATCAAAACATATGAATAAAATGTTGTTGACACCATCAGAACAATGCAAGAATAAAAAAAATGTTTTGTAAAGGTGTCTATATTTAAAGTTTCCATTTTCTTTAAGATGCTGATTTCATATTATAATACAAAAACAAATTAATGCAGAATACTTTTTTCATAGATTTATTTTTTGCATAAGATACATAAAGCTTTCTGGTTTTGCAATTATGTTTTACTTAAATATAGGAGCATAGATTTCATTTTCCATGGTCTTGAACCTGATGGCCTCCACGAGCCTTTGAGCCATTGTCTTGGCCTCCATGAGCTTTTGAACCATCACTATGGCCTCCATGAACTTTTGAGCCATTGTCGTTGCCTCCATGAGATTTGGAACTATCATCATGACCTCCATGAGCTTTTAAGCCATCATTGTGGCCTCCGTGAGCCTTTGAGCTATCATCATGGCCTCCATGACCTTTTGAACCATCACTGTGGCCTCCATGAGCCTTTGAGCTATCATCATGGCCACCATGACTTTTTGAGCCACCATCATGTCCTCCATGACCTTTTGAGCCATCATCATGTCCTCCATGACCTTTTGAGCCATCATCATGTCCACCATGACTTTTTGAGCCACCATCATGTCCTCCATGACCTTTTGAGCCATCATCATGTCCTCCATGACCTTTTGAGCCATCATCATGTCCTCCATGACCTTTTGCGCCATCATCATGTCCTCCATGACTTTTTGAACCACTATCATGACCTCCAAAACTTTTTGAGCCTTTATCCTGTCCTTCATGACTGTCTGAGCCTTTATCATGACCCCCATGACCACCTTGACTTTTGGCTCCATCATCATGACCTCCATGGCTATGTTGTTGGGGGAAATCTATGAAAACAGAATAAAATATATTTTTTTAAATAAAATTCTTTTATGAGGTACTTTTGTTAACATAAAAACCATAACAATGTCTACTCTGAACAGACCCCGTTGAAGATAAAGTGCTTTTATACCATTATGAACTTAATGGTAGCCAATTTTTGCACAAATATATCCAGTAAGCTGTGTGGTCAAAAATGTGACAGTGCATACTGTATGTTAATAAACAAGCATACCTTTATCTTAGACATTGATACTCATAACCCTTAGGCTGGGTTCACAGTGCAGAATTCCTTACTGAATTCCCTCTACTTGCAAGTAATTTAAGGCAGATCCTTGAGGAATAAAAGCTCCATTGATGCCAATAGAAGTTCCTGATAAGGATTATTTTCAATGAGGAAATTCTTCAATGTGAACCCACATGAACATTGTGACTTTTGTTTTTAACTAAAGCAATAATGCTCTGATAAAAATATATTTATGTTCCGTCAATGCATTCCGCAGCACTTTATAGAAATTGTCATTGCACACATTAGTCCCTTTCCCCAGTGGTTCTTACAATATAAATTCTGAATTCCAGTATATTTGTCTTTTGGAGTGTGGGAATCAATTGTATCCATAGGAAATGTATGCACACCAGGAAGAACATACAAACAACATTCAAATGTCACCTTTGGTCATATTTAAACACAGAACCTAAGCATTTCAAGGCAACAATGTTAACCACTGAGCCACCATGCTGTCCGTGTGTCAGTCACACAATGGTCACCAGGAGAGCCTAGTGGACTCTTTTGATTTATACTATGGTTTAGCAGGTTACTATAAGGTGATCGTCTTGTCAGAAAAATCATTTTCTTATTTCTGATGTTTAAATAAGCAAACATTCTGAAATGTGCAAGAGAAAGTATGTGCAGTAAATGTTGGTAGATATCAGCTCTAAACTGCAAAATTGTGAATTTTACTTAGGACTATAATACTGAATTTAAGTAAACTTAAAATGTAGGTGAGTTGTTTGTCTATTAAAGAGCTGAGGATGGGAATTAGGAACTGTGAGAGGTTCAACAGTAATGTAGAAAATTATGAAATTCACTGGAAAGGGGAAGGCTACTTTTTTGGTAGCCATGGGAATCTAAGAGAACAGCCTGTAATAGTAGCCAAAAATGGAGAAATGTTAGTATTTTACCCACATGGACTGGTGCTGAAGCCAACTCTGGAATACCCAAAATCTAGAATGCTCCTTAAAAAAATGTTTCTTTTCCATACTCCTCATTGACTCAATTAATGTTATGACATTTCTGTAAATATTGTCCTTATCAGATAGGCTTTGAAGATTTTAAGTTAAAGATAGAAAAAAGAATTCAGAATTTTAACAATATGTATTATACATTGTTAGCCAATCTAGTTGGATTATGGGTTGTTACATAAGAAAATGAAGTCAAAAGAAGATTTCATGTTTTTTACACAAAAGTGTTACAGTGACGATAAAAATGTACTTACGTTCCTGTTCTTTAGACTGACTGAATTTCTGGTGTCCGCTTCCTTTAACTCCAGACATGGTTATGGATTATGCTAACAGTGGCAGATTTCGAGAAGCTGAAGGATTGGAAGATGCTGTTTCCAGTCACAGGGGATGAGGCTTTTTATACTCTGCTTGGCTTCGTTATTTAGTGAGTAATTGGTATGATTTGGTTGTGAGTCCACAGTCTAAACAATGTTATGCCCTATAACTGGGAACTTGTCAGCCTCTTAATCTGTTAATTATGTTGTTTAAAGTCCTTTGTGTTTGATCTTTTTGGCCTTTATGACTACACATAAGGTTAGTTTAACTTGCATGATGACTGCAGTAAATAGTTTATAGAAATTAAGCAGCACTTGTAATATATTAGTTATATGTTTTAAAATACCAGTATGATACATAATGACAATATTACAAAACACGTAACACACATTGATATACATTTATCAATACAGGTGTGCAGGAAAAAGTGGCAGTGCTCAAAGAAACAACACATGCATAATATATTATGAACCAGGGATGATCAATTTTCCATCAGGCAGCTATGATGCCACAGTTAAACAACATGTATCACCTAGATTTTTTTTTTATTGATTTGAACAGACGGACACTGAAACATTTTTTTTAAATCTGTTTATTTTCTTATTGTGACTTTTTTTTTGCATTTTTTTGTACATTAGAACAGCTGCCCTTTTGGATGAGCTGTTTTTAACTGAATTTAGATATATGCTTTACAGCAGATCCCCATTGACATCGGCTACAATGCAGTGAAGTTGTCCCAAGGAGTCTGAGCTTTAACCCCTTAAATGGGTACTCCCCTGGAAAACATTTTTTTAAAATCACCTGGTACCAGAAAGTTAAACATATTAGTAAATTACTTCTATTTAAAAAATGTAATCCTTCCAGTACTTATCAGCTTCTATATGCTCCACAGGAAGTTCTTTCCTTTTGAATTTCCTTTATCTCTGACCACAGTGCTCTCTGCTGAAATCTCTGTCCCTTTTAGGAACTGTCCAGAGCAGGAGAGTTTTGCTATAGGGGATTTGCTCCTACTCTGGACAATTCCTAAAATGGACATAGGTGTCAGCAGAGAGTACTGTGGTCAGACAGAAAGGAAATAAAAAAAAAAAAGAACTTCCTCTGGAACATACAGAAGCTGATAAGTACTGGTGTCAAGGATGCCTTCAAGTGAGGCCTTAAACTGTGAGTGACTACCGCTGTGCTATTTTGCTGAGTGTAGACATAAGCAAATTCACAACAGACAATGTTGGTATGAATCCCCTCCTCAGCACTGACTTCCAAGGAGTTCTGTCAGTTAATTAGAAAATCCCATTAGTTTTTACATTTGACAAAAAGAGGAGGTTTAGTTATTACTAGTGTTGAGCGACATAGGCCATATTCGAATATGCGATATTTCGCGAATATATGTACGAATATTCGTCATATATTTGCTAAATACGCATATTCGTAATATTCACGTTTTATTTTCGCACATGCAAAAATTTGCATATGCGAAAATTTGCATATGCGAACATGTGCATGTAACAAAATTGGCATAAGCAAAAATTCGTACATGCAAAAATTTGCATATGCTAATTTGCGCATATGCGAAAATTTGCACGCCAGTCTTACACAGTACTATTACAGCCTTCTTTACACCACACAAGCTGGAAGCAGAGAGGAATGATCACTGTGATATGTACTGTGAAAAAAAAAATGAATATTTGTAATTGCGAATATATAGTGCTATATTTGCGAATATTCTCGAATTCACGAATATGCGATATTCGCGAATAAAATTCGTCAAAATCATCCTGTTACTTTTTATTGGTTGTTTGAGTATTGCATCTGTATATATTAGCATATCTAGCATCCATTTCTTTCTTGGCAGAAGTTCTTCTATTGGGAAATTCCAGAGTTCTCCATGCCCGTCAGATATTTTGTCTTTTGACTTCTTATCTCCTTACCTCCTGACGTCATCTCAAGGTCTCCATCTTAGTCACAAACAAATTGCAAGCTGATTTATGGGTTAAGGGATGTTAAAGGGGTATTCCAGGCCAAAACGTTTTTTTTATATATCAACTGGCTCCGGAAAGTGAAACAGATTTGTAAATTACTTCTATTAAAAAATCTTAATCCTTCCAATAGTTATTAGCTTCTGAAGTTGAGTTGTTGTTTTCTGTCTAACTGCTCTCTGATGACTCACGTCCCGGGAGCTGTGCAGTTCCTATGGGGATATTCTCCCATCATGCACAGCTCCCGGGACATGACATCATCATTGAGCAGTTAGACAGAAAACTTCAGAAGCTAATAATAACTATTGGAAGGATTAAGATTTTTTACTAGAAGTAATTTACAAATCTGTTTAATTTTCCAGAGCCAGTTGATATATATATATATATATATATATATATATATAAAATGGTTTTGCCTGGAATACCCCTTTAACAAATATATTTCTCCAGCATCAGCAATGGCATATCAGTATTAATTTATTGATCAGTCATCAGAAACATAAGGGTTATCCTTATCAATTCCCCCCTAAAGATATTTGTTAAACGTACACATCTTTCCCTAGGATAAACTATACATAACAGTTTCAGGTTCAGGGGAAAAAAAGAACAAAACGTGTATTGGATGTTTCACTGGTTTGAGACGAGCGGCTCCTTATGAACCACCCCCTTTTGCACCCAGACTGATCCTTCACCTGAGACTCCTATATTACCTCTACTCTACTGGAGCAACTAATAAGCACCAACACTACTATAAGTCAATGAATGCAATCTACATTTAACCCAATGGGACAACAATGGCTAAAAAGCAGCATTGTATGTTCTACAGGGCCTGAAAAGAAGCTAAAGCAAATATGCAAAACAGAAAAGTGACTTAACAGTATCTGTGAGCCTAAGAGGTAAGCTACACTGAGGGGAGAGAAAAACCAAAACAAACAGAGAAGAGAAGAGAAAAGAGAAAAGAAGAGAAAAAGAAGAGAAAAGAAGAGAAAAAAAATGAAAAAACTAGGAATTTTTTTCATTTACTAAATGTATTACTGCAATATTAATTACCTTTTGTCCCATGAAATTATTTATTTTGTCACATATTAAACCATTATTTATTTAAAAAGAATATACATCAGGAACATGGTGTGGCAGTGTAGGAAACCCTCCTGCAGTGTGAGGCGTGTATCCATGTTGATTTTTCTTCGAGCTTCACCGATGTGGGTGTAATATGCAAAACTCTGCTGATTGGGGGTGGTATACACAATGATTTGTTATTTCTATTAGGTGTTTAGAAAGGATCTTTCACCATACGTACTAATTGATATAATTTTC
Organism: Hyla sarda; assembly: GCF_029499605.1. Classification (NCBI taxonomy): domain Eukaryota; kingdom Metazoa; phylum Chordata; class Amphibia; order Anura; family Hylidae; genus Hyla; species Hyla sarda. The sequence continues at coordinate 139,127,579 of NC_079195.1, read as the reverse complement.
ATCCACATTGTAAAGATGATCACAACCAATTAAGTACATTACCTCTTACTTTAAGTAATGGGAAAGAGTAGATGCCCCTGAGCATGAAGACTTCCGAACAACATGGACATTAAATTGTTAAGTTTTGCTCCAACTGAATCATTTTACCTTTTAACAACTAACAACACCATTGTTTATAGCTAATGTCTGACTATGAAGGGCATTTTAGCTAGGACCTTAAGAGATAACCCAAAGCAAGCTGATATGGTGCTTTAAAACATCCTGTTGTTATGAAAAAATGTCCATGAGAACAGAGGTTAGTATGTGCATCTTTAAAACTCTATTAAATGTTAAAATCACATGTGTTATGGGTGATATAGTGTACAGCTTATATACAGAGTGTGAATATAAAATATATGTTTCTGTAATGCACCATTTCATTTCAATCATTCTAGTATTTAGGGTTAAGATTTGAATGCATCTGCTTAAACATGGCTGCCAGGATCAAAATGGAGACTCATGTCTCTTCACTTCATTCTGATCCTATCAAAATACACAACATGTTTAATCCCTTAAGTACCAAGCCCATTTTAACCTTAAGGACAAGGCCAATTTTATTTTTGTGTTTTCATTTTTTCCTCCTCGCCTTCTAAAATCCATAACTCTTTTATATTTCCATCTACAGATCCATGTAAGGGCTTGTTTTTTGCCTGGCCAATTGTTCTTTGTAATGAAACCTCAAATTTTACCATAAAATGGACGGCAAGCCCAAAAAAAAAAATTTTTTAGGGAGGAAATTTAAATGAAAACCACAATTTTGCACATTTTGGAGGGTTTTGTTTTCACACTGTACACTTTACAGTAGAAATGACATGTGCTCTTTCTGTGGGTCAATACGATTAAAATAATACCCATGGCTAGATACATTTATATTTTTGTCCCACTTAAAGAAAATCTAAAACTTTTTGTACAAAATCAGTAATCTAAAATTGCCCTATTTTGACCACTTATAAGTTTTTTATTTTTCCTTATATAGGGCTGTACGAGGGCTCATTTTTTGCACCATTATCTGTACTTTTTATCGATACCACACTTGCATATATAAAACTTTTAGATAATTTTTATTAATTTTTTTGGGAATAAAATGTGACAAAAAAAGCTGCATTTTGGGGATTTTTTATTTCTTACTTTTGCGCTGTTCACCATACGGGATCATTAACATAATATTTTGATAGTTCAGACATTTACGCATGCGGCAATACCAAATATGTTTATAAAAAAATGTTTACGCTTTTGGGGGTAAAATAATTAAAACTGACAATTTTCATTTTGTCACGATCCCGGCTGGTAGGAGGTGGATCCTCTGTGCCAGAGAGGGATTGGCGAGGACCGTGCTAGTGGACCGGTTCTAAGTCACTACTGGTGTTCACCAGAGCCCGCCGCAAAGCGGGATGGTCTTGCTGCGGCGGTAGTGACCAGGTCGTATCCACTAGCAACGGCTCAACCTCTCTGACGGCTGAAGATAGGCGCGGTACAAGGGAGTAGACAAGGCAAGGTCGGACGTAGCAGAAGGTCGGGGCAGGCAGCAAGAATCGTAGTCAATAAGGCAAGCAGGAGGTCAAGTACACGGTAAGGATAAACACAGTAACGCTTTCACTAGGCTCTAAGGCAACAAGATCCGGCGGGGAAGTGCAGGGACAGAGAACAGATATAGTCTGGGAGCAGGTGGAAGCCAATCAAGCTAATTGGGCCAGGCACCAATCACTGGTGCACTGGCCCTTTAAGTCTCAGGGAGCTGGCGCGCGCGCGCCCTAGAGAGCGGAGCCGCGCGCGCCAGCACATGACAGCAGGGGACCGGGATGGGTAAGTGACCTGGGATGCGATTCGCGAGCGGGCGCGTTCCGCTGTGCGAATCGCATCCCCGACGGCCATGACAGTGCAGTGCTCCAGGTCAGCGGGACCGACCGGGGCGCTGCAGAGAGAGAGACGCCGTAAGCGCTCCGGGGAGGAGCGGGGACCCGGAGCGCTAGGCGTAACAGTACCCCCCCCCTTAGGTCTCCCCTTCTCTTTGTCCGGTAACTGCCTCCCCTGGGATGAGGAGACCGGGAAAGAATGGAGGGTTTCCTCAACGGCAGGCAGTACAGCAGGAGTGGGAATGGGGAGGGAGGGCAGAGGGCGAGGCCTGGCACGGGGCAGTGTGACACCAGGACGGGGGCCATGGGGAGGCACCGAGGCTTGCCTGACTGGACTGGGAGGGGGGGAGAGGCACTTCTTATGGCAGGACGGCAGACCGGCTACAGGGGGAACCACAGGGTCACGGCAGGGAGTACTGGGAACCGGTTTAAGGCAGTCCTTGAAACAAGAGGAACCCCAGCTCTTGATCTCCCCTGTGGACCAATCCAGGGTTGGGGAATGGTGTTGAAGCCAGGGTAGTCCAAGGAGAATTTCGGAAGTGCAATTGGAGAGGACCAAAAACTCAATTTTTTCGTGATGAGGTCCGATGCACATTAGGAGGGGCTCCGTGCGGTAACGCACGGTGCAATCCAACCTGACTCCGTTGACCGCGGAAATGTAGAGTGGCTTGACGAGACGGGTCACCGGGATGCGGAATTTTTTCACCAAGGAATCCCGAATGAAATTCCCAGAGGCACCGGAGTCCAAGCAGGCCACGGCTGAGAGGGAGGAGTTGGCTGCAGGAGAAATCCGTACGGGCACCGTGAGACGTGGAGAAGCCAACTTAGCATCAAGAGACGCCACACCCACGAGAGCTGGATGCGAGCGTGCGTTTCCCAGACGTGGAGGACAGATAGGGCAGTCCACCAAGAAATGTTCGGTACTGGCACAGTACAGACAAAGATTTTCTTCCTTACGGCGATTCCTCTCTTCTTGGGTCAGGCGAGACCGATCCACTTGCATGGCCTCCTCGGCGGGAGGCCTAAGCGTAGATTGCAACGGAGACTGTGGGAGAGGTGCCCAGAGATCTAAGTCTTTTTCCTGGCGGAGCTCTTGATGTCTCTCAGAAAAACGCATGTCAATGCGAGTGGCAAGATGAATGAGTTCATGTAGATTAGCAGGAATTTCTCGTGCGGCCAGAACATCTTTAATGTTGCTGGATAGGCCTTTTTTAAAGGTCGCGCAGAGGGCCTCATTATTCCAGGATAGTTCAGAAGCAAGAGTACGGAATTGTATGGCGTACTTGCCAACGGAAGAATTACCCTGGACCAGGTTCAGCAGGGCAGTCTCAGCAGAAGAGGCTCGTGCAGGTTCCTCAAAGACACTACGAATTTCCGAGAAGAAGGAGTGTACAGAGGCAGTGACGGGGTCATTGCGGTCCCAGAGCGGTGTGGCCCAAGACAGAGCTTTCCCAGACAGAAGGCTGACTACGAAAGCCACCTTAGACCTTTCAGTAGGAAACTGGTCCGACATCATCTCCAAGTGCAGGGAACATTGTGAAAGAAAGCCACGGCAAAACTTAGAGTCCCCATCAAATTTGTCCGGCAGGGACAAGCGGAGGCTAGGAGTGGCCACTCGCTGCGGAAGAGGTGCAGGAGCTGGCGGAGGAGATGGTTGTGGCTGCTGTAGCTGAGACTGAAATTGCTGTAGCTGTGACTGGAGCTGCTGTAGCTGCGACTGGAGTTGCTGTGTCATGGTGGTCAAGTACGACAGCTGGTGATCTTGTTGGGCGATCTGTTGGGCTTGCTGGGCGACCAGTGTAGGGAGGTCGGCGACAACTGGCAGAGGAACTTCAGCGGGATCCATGGCCGGATCTACTGTCACGATCCCGGCTGGTAGGAGGTGGATCCTCTGTGCCAGAGAGGGATTGGCGAGGACCGTGCTAGTGGACCGGTTCTAAGTCACTACTGGTGTTCACCAGAGCCCGCCGCAAAGCGGGATGGTCTTGCTGCGGCGGTAGTGACCAGGTCGTATCCACTAGCAACAGCTCAACCTCTCTGACGGCTGAAGATAGGCGCGGTACAAGGGAGTAGACAAGGCAAGGTCGGACGTAGCAGAAGGTCGGGGCAGGCAGCAAGAATCGTAGTCAATAAGGCAAGCAGGAGGTCAAGTACACGGTAAGGATAAACACAGTAACGCTTTCACTAGGCTCTAAGGCAACAAGATCCGGCGGGGAAGTGCAGGGACAGAGAACAGATATAGTCTGGGAGCAGGTGGAAGCCAATCAAGCTAATTGGGCCAGGCACCAATCACTGGTGCACTGGCCCTTTAAGTCTCAGGGAGCTGGCGCGCGCGCGCCCTAGAGAGCGGAGCCGCGCGCGCCAGCACATGACAGCAGGGGACCGGGACGGGTAAGTGACCTGGGATGCGATTCGCGAGCGGGCGCGTCCCGCTGTGCGAATCGCATCCCCGACGGCCATGACAGTGCAGCGCTCCCGGTCAGCGGGACCGACCCGGGCGCTGCAGAGAGAGAGACGCCGTAAGCGCTCCGGGGAGGAGCGGGGACCCGGAGCGCTAGGCGTAACACATTTTTATTGGGAGAGGGGATTTTTCACTTTTTATTACTTTTTAGTTTTACATTTTTCTACTTTTTTCTACACTTTTTATGTCCCCACAGGGGACTATCTATAGCAATCATTTGATTGCTAATACTGTCCAGTGCTATACATAGGACATAGCACTGATCAGTATTATCAGTGATCTTCTGCTCTGGAAGTCCCAAGGACACGGATGGAGGCAGGTGAGGGGATCTTCTGTCCACCTTTACAGGTGATCAGATCGCCATGACAACATACCTTTAATTTAAAAATAAATGGACCACAAACTGCGTGTACTTTTACGACACATACCCAATGTGCAAATATTATTATGCAACTGCATTTTCAGTGTATTAATGTTGATATTAGTTGTAAACAATTAGTGAATATGTGTCCTATTGTTAGTGACAATCATTTAGATGACCACGGTAGGAAAACATTTCTCAATTATTGATTTAAGAAACTCAGCTGCTAGTCCGGCACCTTATACTGCAGATGTGATGTACAAAGCTTCAATTTTTTCAATTTAGTTACAAATCAATTATTATTATTAGTATTATTATTATTTAGAATTACATTTGACCTTGATTTGGTACAAACTGCTATGTGATGCAGATAAGAGATGTTCACAGTGAGATGAAAAAGAAAATGTTTACATAAAGCTGCAAAAATGTGACAGCCAATTTTTCCCTTCGCTATGCCCCCCTCCTTCTTTGCTTCTTCTATTATAGAGGGCTGTTAAGCGTTAAAGTATACAACTCTGCCGTTCTTAGAGATTCCTTCCTTAATCAGGGATTATTTATAAAGAATATATATATATATATATATATATATATATGAACCAGATACAGGCGCAGCACTCCAACAAAAAAGTGATTTAATGTCTCATGTCATCATTACAACGTTTCAGCTTCTCCTGGAGCCTTTTTCAAGCATCATTTTGGGATTATATATATATATATATATATATATATATATATATATATATATATATATGTCACGATTCGGCTGGCTAGAGGTGGATCCTCTGTGCCAGAGAGGGATTTGCGTGGACCGTGTTGGTGGACCGGTTCTAAGTTGCTACTGGTATTTCCTTCATGTGGCTGTTTCCTTCATGTGGCTCTGATCTTTATGATGGCTAATTTCTCTGGGCTCTCAGACTTTGAACACTTGAATTGCCAACTACAGATTGGTTCGCCAGGATTCAAGAAAACATTTATTTCAATAGGCCCATACTTGTGGACGGTAATAAAAGTGTACCTATACTCAATGTGTCATACCTTCAAATGTCTTACAAATATTAGTGAATATCTTCAACTCTACTTTCTGAACCACCAGCTCAGATCGAGTGGTTTATTGCAGTAGAACTTATTTCTGCGTGTGGTCACCATATACCCTGTCTTATGTATTACATCTTTACCTTACTTGAATCCATGGATTCTCTGATATCTCTGATAAATTAAAAAAATGTAATCAAAATCTGAGAGTAGCAAAGCTAGCAAAAGGAGAAGAGAAAAAAATTATCATTATATGGTTATTCACTCAAAAATTGGTATTATTAAAACAAATGAAATGTAGAATGTATAGGTATATCACATCGTGTGTGCAGGTCCCATAAAAATACTCAGTTTAAAACAGTATATATATATATATATATATATATATATATATATATATATATATATATTTATATACATTTTCTTCAAGTGTGATTTTTGTATTTGAGAAGAGGAGGATTTCATTCTTCCTATATGGCCCCACCTTTCAAGGATGGACCCCCCCCCCCACTTTCTTCTCCCAGTACTCAATGTCACCAGTCACCACCCCTTCAAGTCTTATCCTCTGCTTTCCCTCAAGCTAGGTCAGTCTTCAACAACTTTGAACATCCAGTGTCTGACAGGATTTCTGTTTTACTTTACATCAAGAGACATACAAGACACATGTAACATATAACAATGCAAACATACAACACACAGGGACCACAAAAAAATCACCAAAAATGCAAAAGAATATAAAAAATATATAGAGAGAGCTCTTTCGGGGAAAAAATGTAGCTGATTTTAAATATTTAGGTATTATTTATCAATTAAATAGTGATCACTTTCTTCCTTTTTATCTTATTTTAAAAACTTCTTCTCTTGTTACTGCTGTAATATAATGAGACAATTAATTGCATTTCCTGATACATTTCATTTTTTGGCATCCATCCTGTGCAACTGTGAAAACAAGGAAATTTATGGAATATCATCAAATAAGTTTAATTAATTCCACATGGATTTTCTTTTGTTCTACATCAAGCTAAAAACCATTACAACAGAAACAGCTTCACAGAGAAAACATTCACTGGTCATATTCCATATATTCCTGATTCATTAATAAACATCACACATATACAACATACTTTATCTCATAACAATCATTCTATGAACGTCATCACATGACTACATACAAACAGCTTTCCCAGAGATCTAGTATACCATCAGTATTCCACAACACCAAACATTCCTGAACAAAGGATTAACACTTTTTACAGTTTCAACAAACTCTTTGGACTCTTCTACATTCTTGTACCATAATAGCACATACAAGAACACTTTAAACTCTGCTAATCCTAATTAGTGTTGCTCGCGAATATTCGCAATTCGAATTTTATTCGCGAATATCGCATATTCGCGAATTCGCGAATATTCGCGAATATAGCGCTATATATTCTTAATTACGAATATTCGTTATTTTTTTTTTTTTTTTCACAGTACACATCACAGTGATCATCCCTCTCTGCTTCCAGCTTATGTGGTGTAAGAAGGCTCTAATACTACTGTGTGAGACTGGTGTGCGAATTTTCGCATATGCGAAAATTTGCATATGATAATTTTCGCATATGCAAATTTTATCGTATGTTAATGTTTGTATATGCAAATTTTCGCATATGTTAATTTTCGCACACACGAATATTCGCATATGCGAAAATAAAACGAGGACATTACGAATATGCGAATATTCGCGAATATGACGAATATTCGTCCATATATTCGCGAATATTCGCGAATTCGAATATGGCCTATGCCGCTCAACACTAATCCTAATCTTCCTCTGCATTTTCTGCAGCATACTGTTTCTCATCCTCCTAAACAGCAGGAGTCACCTTTACATTTCCCTTTGCCTTTCAGCTTATAACTGTATATAAATACTGTATATACCACTGCTGTATATGAATACCTCTACCCATTAACCATCAGTATTTTCCAAACTTTCAACTGCCTTAATATCCACTTGCTTTTCCTTCTTCACATGCTTTTCCATAAAAACATTGAGTCTCTATTTTGTTTCTCTCTCTAATCCTATCAAGCTACTTACAACTGTCCGCTCCTACCTCACCTGTCTCTCCATTTGTACACACCATCAACTCCCAGACCAAAACCACCAACTTCCTCAACACAATGAACACAGCCATTTGTCCACTCAAACTACCATCCAAAATCACCAAGGAATATTCTTTAGGCGACACTGAGACAATCAATCCTACTCAACAACTTAATTTACAACACAGACACAGTTTTTAAACTTCTTTGCACACTCTGCACACTTCTTTCCTTTGCACAACTCAGTCACCCATTTCTTTAGAGATAAAATATTAGGGCTCACTTAACATACGTAACACATTTAAATACAGTTCTACCTTTTCATTTAAGTATGGCTAAAGACTGTTCACATCTATCAAAGTTTAACCATTTAAAAGTTTAAAAAGGAATTTTTTGGGAGTAGTGAGGACCGTGTAATTACCCTGTTAACAAGATCTCTAAGAGGATATATCATCCGTAAAAAGATTGGGACTCAGCACAAACAAAAAAGGGTGCATATAGGTACAACCAAAATTTGTCTCTGATACTACTCTTATCATCTAATATAAATCTTTTACTGATACACCACAAAAGATACGAGAGTCAATTTTTTGCTCAAGTATGCCACAAAAGATATCAGTAAGCCACCATAAAAATTTCCTCTGATACAGAAAAAGATACTGAACTGATACAAATCAAAAGCTATCAGATTAAAATCTGATACATACAAAAGATATCAGCAGAACGATCAACCAAAAGTTACCAGGGACTTTGAACACAAAAATCTATGGCACTCTTAATTCCCTTGACCGTATCCACTGAGTAGATCAAGGAAACTCAAAAATCGAAATCCAAGCAAAATGTTTTTCCGAATCAAAAATGTCTGTTAGATTCCCTAAAGCTCAAAAATCTAAACAAAATTTTATTAAGCAGTGCATTTTTGAAGTTAAGGTTGGCAAAAAGAACATTTTACTGGTTCTCTCACAATTTATCCCGATTTTGCTAAACTGTGGACTTAGATTTAAACAGCAGCAATCAGTCACCTGCGACTAGAACTCCTCTATGAAATTAAGACCACACAGGGGGAAGATTTCCCGCCGCTAGGGCTAGCCATAGAGGGTCAACAGAAGCCATTTTCCAGGTTCCCAGACCTGCCCAAAAGACATCGATAAGCTACAGTTTTATAAAGAAATTAGTAGACTTACCGTGTTCTTGTGGAGATTTTAACTCCTAGTTTGGGTAGTTCTGGTTTCCCCTGGACGGCTGGGAAAGTGTCGGTCCACCAGACTTGGCACTTCCCTTGAGTGTGGTCCAGGGATCAGAATCCCACTTCGACACCAACTGTTAAGGATGCCTTCAAGTGAGGCCTTTAACTGTGATTGACTACCGCTGTGCTATTTTGCTGAGTGATGACATATGCAAATTCACAACAAGCAATGTTGGTATAAATCCCCTTCTCAGCACTGACTCCCAAGGAGTTCTCTCTGTTTATTAGAAAATCACATTAGTTTTTATATTTGACAAGAAGAGGAGGTTTAGTTATTACTTCAAAATCATATGTTACATTTTGACTTGTTGTTTGAGTATTGCATCTGTATATATAAGCATATCTAGCATACATTTCTTTCTTGGCAGAAATTCTTCTTACTGGGAAATTCCATAGTTCTCTGTCCATCAGATATTTTGTCTTTTGACTACTTATCTAGGTACTCATGATGTCATCTCAAGTCATCTTAGTCATGAGCAAATTGCATGCTGATTTATAGGTTCAGGGTCGTTAACAAATATCTTTTTCCAGCATCTGCAATGGTATATCAGTATTAATATAATGATCAGTCATCAGAAATATAAGAGTCATCCTTATCACTGGAAGGGTTAAGCTTTTTAAATAGGAGAAATTTACAAATCAATATACAAGAAGAACTTCCAGCATCCAGGTTGAAGTCAAAAGCAGGGTATTTATTTATTGGAAAAAAAAAGGGTTATAAAAAAAGGGTTCACACAGGGGAAAAAAAGGGATTTGCATTTGTTATTTGCCAGAGAGCACATATATGCAGGGCCGGCTTTAGGGTGGGACAATTGCCCAGGGCCCCCATCCCCCAAGGGGCCCCCTGTGGGCTGCTCAGTGGTGCATCCACCACAGAGCAGCCCGCAGGGGGCCCATCACATTCGGGACATCTGAATTGCACCTAATGTGGGGAACTATACTGCACCTAATATGGGGGAACTATACTGCACCTAATGTGGGGGAACTATACTGCACCTAATGTGGGGGAACTATACTGCACCTAATGTGGGGGAACTATGCAGCACCTAATGTGGGGAACTATACTGCACCTAATGTGGGAGAACTATACTGCACCTAATGTGAGGGAACTATACTGCCAACCTAATGTGGGGGAACTATGCTGCCAACCTAATGTGGGGGGACTTAAACTGCCAACCTAATGTGGGGGAACTATGCTGCCAACCTAATGTGGGCGTGACCTATACGGCCAAACTAATGTGGGGAAACTACAACCTAATGTGAGGGAATTACAACCTAATGTGGGGGAACTATACTGCACCTAATGTGGGGGAACTATACTGCACCCAATGTTGGGGATCTACAACCTAATGTGGGGGAACTATTCTGCACCTAATGTTGGGGAACCATACTGCACCTAATGTGGGGGAACTATACTGCACCTAATGTGGGGGAACTACTGAACCTAATGTGGAAGAACTATAACCTAATGTGGGGGAACTATACTGTCAACCTAATGTGGGGGACCTATGCTGCCAATCTTATGTGGGGAGACCTATACTGCCAACCTAATGTGGGGGAACTGTACTGCCAACCTAACGTGGGGGAACTACAACCTAATGTGGGGGAACTATACTGCCAGCCTAATGTGGGGGAACTATACTGCCAGCCTAATGTGGGGGAGCTATAGCCTAATGTGGGGGAACTATACTGACAACCTAATGTGGGGGAACTATACTGACAACCTAATGTGGGGGGGGACTATACTGCCAACCTAATGGGGGGGAACTATACTGCCAACCTAATGTGGGGGGACCTAAACTGCCAACCTAATGTGGGGGAACTACAACCTAATGTGGGGGAACTATACTGCCACCCTAATGTGGGGGAACTATACTGCCAACCTAATGTGGGGGAACTATGTACTATTCTGATCCCTATAAGGCTAGGCTTCCACATGTTTTTTTTTTTTTAGGCAAAAACGCCAATAAAAATGCCCATACTGCCGCATAGCGTTATTTTTGAGAAAAAACGCTTCTGCCAGATGTTAGCTGCAAGTCAGTAGCTCACTGTAAAATGCCATATACATTTGACGTTTTTTAATTTGGTGCTTTTTTAATCCTTTTTGCGTTTTTGGGCTCATTGTCAGTTTTTAAAAAACAACCTCTTGTTGAGACTCTGTAAAAGGAAAAAAAAAAAAAAGAGAAGACCGGCAAGAGGCTTCTAGCATGATACAGTAAAGGAAAAATAACCCGGTAGAAGAGGGTGTCAGTGGGCCTGCGGAACCCGTAGGTAGTGGGTACATATCAACCCACAAACAGGGGTTGAGAACTGGAGACAGCTGCTGAGCACAGGGTGCAGGAGAGGCTCAGGCCATCCTGGTGAGAGATGTAGGAAGTGGAAGCAGAAAATAGCCTTTGGAGATGGAGCTACTGTGGTCCAGTAGAGAAGTAGTCCAATGTAGGTGCAAAATTATCAAGCAAGAGGATGAGGTGACAACAAAAGCTGGATTAATTTATTTAGCAAAGCAAAAGGTACAAACAGGATAACGCATTTTGGGGGGACAGCACCCCCTTCTTCAGATCAGTGATACTACATGGTACAACATGGTACAACATATGGCGCCAAAAATAAGGGGGAGTGGCCACAGAGGTGTACAGTAATCAATATAAGTAAACGCAGGTATTGAGAATGTTACGCGCATTGGAGGATACACTGTGTAACCAGAGCGTGGAGCGGAAGTGTAGGTTGCCACGGACGTGTCACTAAGGCAGTAGTGCGCGTGTCACATGGTAGGGACGCGTTGCCAGGGAGACGCGTCCAGAGCAGTACATTGTGCATGGGGGCGCTGACAGAGTCGTTGGCTATCAGAAGGTAATAAGTCTCAATAGTGATGATGCTGGTGTGCATACAATTGTGTGCTACACGTGCGGGTAGCAAAACTCAATCCCATAAGCAGAGGAAAGCTTGTTCCCATAAGTAAATTGATAAATGATGAGATATAATCATAGCCGCTGGTATATGAGTAAATACAAGGGAAAAAAACTGTACCAATGTACAATGAATAAATATATAGGTGCCAATATGCAATAGGTAAATGTATGGGGAGAGATCCATACATAGCTGTATATATATATATATATATATATATATATATATATATATATATACAAAGGTGGAAGCGGTAACAGTGTATCAAGGTGTAAGGTACTGGGGAGGAGGAGGGGTGTAGACAACTGTATAGAGAAGGGACCATATATGACTGTGTATATGTGTATGTATAGGTGGAGGGGGTGGCGGTATATCAATAAGTTGAATACTATGGTGGGGAAAAAGATGTGGATCATATGGGAGGAAGATGGGATGACCAGAAAGGCACCAGGGGACGGAGTGGGGATGGACCCGAACTGGTGTAGGAGGACAGCTGTATCAAAGGAGGAACTCAATGAGAGGAAGGTTAAAGATTACATTCGATCAATTCATTGAGTCCCCAGGGGACCAAGGTCTGGAGGGAGTGAATCCAGTAGTTCTCCCTGCGTCTCAGGGTGCTCTACCTGTTGTAGACGTCTTTACTGATCTGTTCAATGGGAGTAGCTTTGATGGTGCTGAAATCTCTATCATGAGATTCGGCCATGTGTCGAGACACACTGTGTAGGAGGAATCGTTGTTGGTATTGCTCCGATGCTTGTTGTTGCGCTCTCTGAAGCAACGAATAGTACACCCCACATATTGGAGTCTGCATGGACATTGTAGCAGGTAAATCACGTATTGTGGATGTGGATTTGGTGGTGTGGAGGAGAAGGCACTGCATTTGTGTGAAATGACTGAGCAGCACTTACATCTTGGATGTCCTCATTTGTAGCTCCCGGTGTTGGCGAGAAAGTTGGAGGTCGCCGGCTGGATGGAACTGGACTTCAGCTTGCTGGGGGCTACAAGGTTCCGTATGGTGTGGCCTCTTCTAAAGGTGAGAGCAGGTTTGGTAGGTAACAGAGGTCCCAAGTACTGGTCTTTCAATAGAATAGGCCAGTGATCAAGTAAGATCTTCTTGATGTGGATATGCTCAAGGCTAAAGGTGGTGATGAAATTGGAAGATCTGTCACGGACGGGAATGGTAATGGTAGGTTTTGGTAGCAGGCAGTCATTTTGGGTTAGTGCATGTGCCCTGTTGTAGGAAGACTGAACGAGAGCACGTGGGTAGCCCTTGGCCTTGAATCTAGCCATCAGGATCTTGCTTTGGGAAATGAAGTTCCCTTCTTTAGTGCAGTTCCTTCTGATCCGCTTAAATTGGCCATAAGGTGCATTACATAGCCATTTTCTGTAGTGCCCACTGTTGAAGTCCAAGTAGCTATTGCTGTCTACCTGTTTGAAAAATGTTTTGGTAGATAGGGAGTCAGTATTGTTGTGGGAGACCATGACGTCGAGGAATTCAGCGTTGTCGTCAAAGATGGTCTGGGTGAAATGCAGCAACTATGTGTTGAACTTGAGGTCTGCTAGAAATGCATTTGGCAATGACCTGTCACCCTCCCAGATGAGAAAAATGTCATCTATATAACAGTAGTAGTACAAGCAGTTGTTGAACTTGTCGTGGGTATAGATATGTAGCTCCTCGAACATGCCCACGAAGAGGTTAGCAAAGCTTTGGGCCACTTTTGATCCCATGGCGGTTCCCTTGTGCTGTAGATATATTTGGCCAAGGAACTCAAAAAAGTTATGTGTCAGAATGTATCTGTTACGCCGAGCGCTCCGGGTCCCCGCTCCTCCCCGGAGCGCTCGCTACACTTCCCTCACTGCAGCGCCCCGGTCGGTTCCACGGACCCGGGGCGCTGCGTTACCACCTCCGGCCGGGATGCGATTCGCGATGCGGGTAGCGCCCGCTCGCGATGCGCACCCCGGCTCCCGTACCTGACTCGCTCCCCGTCAGTTCTGTCCCGGCGCGCGCGGCCCCGCTCCCTAGGGCGCGCGCGCGCCGGGTCTTTGCGATTTAAAGGGCCACTGCACCGCTGATTGGTGCAGTGGTTCCAATTAGTGTTTACACCTGTGCACTTCCCTATATCACCTCACTTCCCCTTCACTCCCTCGCCGGATCTTGTTGCCCTAGTGCCAGTGAAAGCGTTCCTTGTGTGTTCCTTGCCTGTGATTCCAGACCTTCTGCCGTTGCCCCTGACTACGATCCTTGCTGCCTGCCCCGACCTTCTGCTACGTCCGACCTTGCTTCTGTCTACTCCCTTGTACCGCGCCTATCTTCAGCAGCCAGAGAGGTTGAGCCGTTGCTAGGGGATACGACCTGGTCACTACCGCCGCAGCAAGACCATCCCGCTTTGCGGCGGGCTCTGGTGAAAACCAGTAGTGACTTAGAACCGATCCTCTAGCACGGTCCACGCCAATCCCTCTCTGGCACAGAGGATCCACCACCTGCCAGCCGGCATCGTGACAGTAGATCCGGCCATGGATCCCGCTGAAGTTCCTCTGCCAGTTGTCGCTGACCTCACCACGGTGGTCGCCCAGCAGTCACAACAGATTGCGCAACAAGGCCAACAGCTGTCTCAACTGACTGTTATGCTACAACAGTTACTACCACAGCTCCAGCAATCATCTCCTCCGCCAGCTCCTGTACCTCCTCCGCAGCGAGTGGCCGCTTCTGGAATACGACTATCCTTGCCGGATAAATTTGATGGGGACTCTAAGTTTTGCCGTGGCTTTCTTTCCCAATGTTCATTACACTTGGAGATGATGTCGGATCAGTTCCCCACTGAAAGGTCTAAGGTGGCTTTCGTAGTCAGCCTGCTGTCTGGAAAAGCCCTGGCTTGGGCCACACCGCTCTGGGACCGCAATGACCCCGTCACTGCCTCTGTACACTCCTTCTTCTCGGAAATTCGAAGTGTCTTTGAGGAACCTGCCCGAGCCTCTTCTGCTGAGACTGCCCTGTTGAACCTGGTCCAGGGTAATTCTTCCGTTGGCGAGTATGCCGTACAGTTCCGTACCCTTGCTTCAGAATTATCCTGGAATAATGAGGCACTCTGCGCGACCTTTAAAAAAGGCCTATCCAGCAACATTAAAGATGTTCTGGCCGCACGAGAAATCCCTGCTAACCTACATGAACTCATCCATCTTGCCACTCGCATTGACATGCGTTTTTCCGAACGGCGTCAGGAGCTCCGCCAGGATATGGACTCTGTTCGCACGAGGCGTTTCTTCTCCCCGGCTCCTCTCTCCTCTGGTCCCCTGCAACCTGTTCCTGTGCCTCCCGCCGTGGAGGCTATGCAGGTCGACCGGTCTCGCCTGACACCCCAAGAGAGGACACGACGCCGCATGGAGAATCTCTGCCTGTACTGTGCTAGTACCGAACACTTCCTGAAGGATTGTCCTATCCGTCCTCCCCGCCTGGAAAGACGTCCGCTGACTCCGCACAATGGTGAGACAGTCCTTGATGTCTACTCTGCTTCTCCACGTCTTACTGTGCCTGTGCGGATGTCTGCCTCTGCCTTCTCCTTCTCTGCTGTGGCCTTCTTGGACTCTGGATCTGCAGGAAATTTTATCTTGGCCTCACTCGTCAACAGGTTCAACATCCCGGTGACCAGTCTCGCCAGACCCCTCTACATCAATTGTGTAAACAATGAAAGATTGGACTGTACTATACGTTTCCGCACGGAGCCCCTTCTAATGTGCATCGGATCTCATCACGAGAGGATTGAACTGTTGGTCCTCCCCAATTGCACTTCTGAAATCCTTCTTGGACTTCCCTGGCTTCAACTCCATTCCCCAATCCTGGATTGGTCCACTGGGGAGATCAAGAGTTGGGGGCCCTCTTGTTTCAAGGACTGCTTAAAACCGGTTCCCAGTAAACCTTGCCGTGTCCCTGTGCTTCCTCATGTAACCGGTCTCCCTAAGGCCTATATGGACTTTGCGGACGTTTTTTGCAAAAAACAAGCTGAGACTCTACCTCCTCACAGGCCTTATGATTGTCCCATTGACCTCCTCCCGGGCACTACTCCACCCCGGGGCAGAATCTATCCTCTGTCCGTCCCAGAGACTCTTGCCATGTCTGAATACGTCCAAGAAAATTTAAAAAAGGGCTTTATCCGTAAATCCTCCTCTCCTGCCGGAGCCGGATTTTTCTTTGTGTCCAAAAAAGATGGCTCTCTACGTCCTTGCATTGACTACCGCGGTCTTAATAAAATCACGGTTAAGAACCGCTACCCCCTACCCCTCATCTCTGAACTCTTTGATCGTCTCCAAGGTGCCCATATTTTTACCAAACTGGACTTAAGAGGTGCTTATAATCTCATCCGCATCAGAGAGGGGGATGAATGGAAAACGGCATTCAACACCAGAGATGGACACTTTGAGTATCTGGTCATGCCCTTTGGTCTATGCAACGCCCCTGCCGTCTTCCAAGACTTTGTTAATGAAATTTTTCGTGATCTCCTATACTCCTGTGTTGTTGTATATCTGGACGATATCCTGATTTTTTCTGCCAATCTTGAAGAACACCGCCAGCATGTCCGTATGGTTCTTCAGAGACTTCGTGATAATCAACTCTATGCCAAAATAGAGAAATGTCTGTTTGAATGCCAATCTCTTCCTTTTCTAGGATACTTGGTCTCTGGCCAGGGACTACAAATGGACCCAGATAAACTCTCTGCCGTCTTAGATTGGCCACGCCCCTCCGGACTCCGTGCCATCCAACGTTTTTTGGGGTTCGCCAATTATTACAGGCAATTTATTCCACATTTTTCTACCATTGTGGCTCCTATTGTGGCTTTAACAAAAAAAAATGCCGATCCCAAGTCTTGGCCTCCTCAAGCGGAAGACGCCTTTAAACGACTCAAGTCTGCCTTTTCTTCGGCTCCCGTGCTCTCCAGACCTGACCCATCTAAACCCTTCCTATTGGAGGTTGATGCCTCCTCAGTGGGAGCTGGAGCTGTCCTTCTACAAAAAAACTCTTCCGGGCATGCTGTTACTTGTGGTTTTTTTTCCAGGACCTTCTCTCCGGCGGAGAGGAACTACTCCATCGGGGATCGAGAGCTTCTAGCCATTAAATTAGCACTTGAGGAATGGAGGCATCTGCTGGAGGGATCAAGATTTCCAGTTATTATTTACACCGATCACAAGAACCTCTCCTACCTCCAGTCTGCCCAACGGCTGAATCCTCGTCAGGCCAGGTGGTCTCTGTTCTTTGCCCGATTTAATTTTGAAATTCACTTTCGACCTGCTGATAAGAACATTAGGGCCGATGCTCTCTCTCGTTCCTCAGATGCCTCTGAAATTGAACTCTCTCCTCAACACATCATTCCTCCTGACTGCCTGATTTCCTCTTCTCCAGCCTCCATCAGGCAAACTCCTCCAGGAAAGACCTTTGTTTCTCCACGCCAACGCCTTGGGATCCTCAAATGGGGTCACTCCTCCCATCTCGCAGGTCATGCGGGCATTAAGAAATCTGTGCAACTCATCTCTCGCTTCTATTGGTGGCCGACTCTAGAGACTGATGTGGTGGACTTTGTGCGAGCCTGCACTATCTGTGCCCGGGATAAGACTCCTCGCCAGAAGCCCGCTGGTTTTCTTCATCCTCTACCTGTCCCCGAACAACCTTGGTCTCTGATTGGTATGGATTTTATTACTGACTTACCCCCATCCCATGGCAACACTGTTATTTGGGTGGTCGTTGATCGATTCTCCAAAATGGCACATTTCATCCCTCTTCCTGGTCTTCCTTCAGCGCCTCAGTTGGCTAAACAATTTTTTGTACACATTTTTCGTCTTCACGGGTTGCCTACACAGATCGTCTCGGATAGAGGCGTCCAATTTGTGTCTAAATTCTGGAGGGCTCTCTGTAAACAACTCAAGATTAAATTAAATTTTTCTTCTGCATACCATCCTCAATCCAATGGACAAGTAGAGAGAATTAACCAGATCTTGGGTGACTATTTACGACATTTTGTTTCCTCCCGCCAGGATGACTGGGCAGATCTTCTACCTTGGGCCGAATTCTCGTATAATTTCAGAATCTCTGAATCTTCCTCCAAATCTCCGTTTTTCGTGGTGTACGGCCGTCACCCTCTTCCCCCCCTCCCTACCCCCTTGCCCTCTGGCCTGCCCGCTGTGGATGAAATTTCTCGTGATCTTTCCACCATATGGAAAGAGACCCAAAATTCTCTCTTACAGGCTTCTTCTCGCATGAAGAGATTCGCAGATAAGAAAAGAAGAGCTCCTCCCATTTTTTCCCCTGGAGACAAGCTATGGCTCTCCGCTAAATATGTCCGTTTCCGTGTCCCGAGCTATAAGTTGGGACCACGCTATCTTGGTCCTTTTAAAGTTTTGTGTCAAATTAATCCTGTCTCTTACAAACTTCTTCTTCCTCCTTCTCTTCGTATCCCTAATGCCTTTCACGTCTCTCTTCTTAAACCTCTCATCCTCAACCGTTTTTCTCCTAAATCTGTTCCTCCCACTCCTGTTTCCGGCTCCTCGGACATCTTCTCTGTTAAAGAAATCTTAGCCTCTAAAAAGGTCAGAGGAAAAACTTTTTTTTTAGTGGATTGGGAGGGTTGTGGTCCAGAAGAGAGGTCCTGGGAACCTGAGGACAATATCCTGGACAAAAGTCTGATCCTCAGGTTCTCAGGCCCCAAGAAGAGGGGGAGACCCAAGGGGGGGGGTACTGTTACGCCGAGCGCTCCGGGTCCCCGCTCCTCCCCGGAGCGCTCGCTACACTTCCCTCACTGCAGCGCCCCGGTCGGTTCCACGGACCCGGGGCGCTGCGTTACCACCTCCGGCCGGGATGCGATTCGCGATGCGGGTAGCGCCCGCTCGCGATGCGCACCCCGGCTCCCGTACCTGACTCGCTCCCCGTCAGTTCTGTCCCGGCGCGCGCGGCCCCGCTCCCTAGGGCGCGCGCGCGCCGGGTCTTTGCGATTTAAAGGGCCACTGCACCGCTGATTGGTGCAGTGGTTCCAATTAGTGTTTACACCTGTGCACTTCCCTATATCACCTCACTTCCCCTTCACTCCCTCGCCGGATCTTGTTGCCCTAGTGCCAGTGAAAGCGTTCCTTGTGTGTTCCTTGCCTGTGATTCCAGACCTTCTGCCGTTGCCCCTGACTACGATCCTTGCTGCCTGCCCCGACCTTCTGCTACGTCCGACCTTGCTTCTGTCTACTCCCTTGTACCGCGCCTATCTTCAGCAGCCAGAGAGGTTGAGCCGTTGCTAGGGGATACGACCTGGTCACTACCGCCGCAGCAAGACCATCCCGCTTTGCGGCGGGCTCTGGTGAAAACCAGTAGTGACTTAGAACCGATCCTCTAGCACGGTCCACGCCAATCCCTCTCTGGCACAGAGGATCCACCACCTGCCAGCCGGCATCGTGACAGTATCTTAGTCCTTCCAAAATGAATTATTTCTATGCTGTGGGCATTGTGGGGTCCAAGGCCAGAAAAAATGCAACAGCCTGGATGCCCAAGTCGTGATCAATGACGATGTAGAGTGAGGAGATGTCCATTGTGACCAGGGTCTGACCTGGTGACCACTTGGATTGTGAGATGGATTTGATGAATTCAGTTGTGTCCTTGAGAAGGGAGACTGGTGACATACTTCTGTAGAAGTAAATCAATGTAATGTGACAAATTGGAGGAAATAGAGTTGATGCCTGAAATGATAGGGCGACCTGGAGGCTGGGTGAGGTGTTTGTGAATTTTGGGGAGGTAATAAAAAATGGGTATGGAGGGTTCGGTGATGATGTAGTCTTTTTACGTTCTTGGAGAGTACCCCTTGATAGTAGCCAAAATGGACAAATATGGTGAGTTCATCCTGGAATGTTTTGGTGGGGTTTAGAGATGAGCGAATCAAAGTTGACGAACCCGTATTCATTACGAATCGCTTCATTAAACTCCATTTTACAGCTTTCCAGGCTATTGGAGACCTAAGATGGCGGATCTACATGTGAGGGGATTATGGGAGGGCGGGAAACAGCGGCGGGAATGAAGGTAGGCGGGCTGACCCTGAATCACATGTGAGATGCAGCCTATCAGTGTTCACTGACCCCTGTGATGTCACAGCCCCTATATAATCGGTGGCCATATTGCCTCACTTCATTTCATCTATGCACTCAGATGGAGAGGACTGGACTGCGTGTGTGTGAATAGCTCATACCACAGCGTTACACTGCAACTGTTAGTCACATCAGCATTAGGGAAAGACAGGAGTGCAGAGTGCTTTGCTGTTACACTGAGAATGATCATTGATAGCTAAACCTCCTATTCACGTTATTGAGCATTGCAGCAGAGAGGGGCAGATAGCTGTCAGCTGCCTCATACAGATCTCCAAGCTGCCTGAACTTTCTGAGCATCTTATCTCCTCATTTTTCAATGAGGTGTTCAGAAATAAGTGATTTTTCAGTGGACTGTAGTGCATTTGTACCATTTTGTACCTGTTAATCTGTCAAGGGGTTACATACTGTGCAAGTCCAAATAATAGTATTCATCGGCTGTTTTTTTTTTTTATTAAATAGTTTTTTTTGCGTATATTTACGCATATATAACTGCCCTCATCAGTGCATACCTCATAGGTACATCCAAATATTGTACCATTTAGTAACTGTTAAGCTGTCAAGGTAATCCATACCGTCAAAGTCCAAACAATAGTATCCACCGCCTGGTGTTTTACAAAAATACAGATTTTTTTCTGCGTATAGTTTGGCATAGTACTGCCCTCATCAGTGCATACCGCATAGGTACATCCAAGTATTGTACCATTTAGTACCTGTTAATCTGTCAAGGTGCTCCATACCGTCAAAGTCCAAACAATAGTATCCACCGACTGGTGTTTTACAAAAATGCAGAGTTTTTATTGCGTATAGTTACGCATATTACTGCCCTCATCAGGGCATACCGTATAGGTACATTCAAGTATTGTACCATTTAGTAACTATTAAGCTGTCAAAGTGCTCCATACCGTCAAAGTCTAAACAATAGCATTCACCGGCTGATGTTTTACAAAAATACAGAGTTTTTTCTGCGTATAGTTAGGCATATTACTGCCCTCATCAGTGCATACCGCATAGGTACATCCAAGTATTGTACCAATTACTACCTGTTAATCTGTCAAGGTGCTCCAAACCATCAAAGTCCAAACAATAGCATCCAACGGCTGGTGTTTTACAAAAATACAGAGTTTTTTCTGCGTATAGTTAGGCATATTACTGCCCTAATCAGTGCATACCGCATAGGTACATCTAAGTATTGTACCATTTAATACCTGTTAATCTGTCAAGGTGCTCCATACCGTCAAAGTCCAAACAATAGTATCCACCGACTGGTGTTTTACAAAAATACAGAGTTTTTATTGCGTATAGTTACGCATATTACTGCCCTCATCAGGGCATACCGTATAGGTACATTCAGGTATTGTACCATTTAGTAACTATTAAGCTGTCAAAGTGCTCCATACCGTCAAAGTCTAAACAATAGCATTCACCGGCTGGTGTTTTACAAAAATACAGAGTTTTTTCTGCGTATAGTTACGCTTATTACTGCCCTCATCAGTGCATACCGCATAGGTACATCCAAGTATTGTACCAATTACTACCTGTTAATCTGTCAAGGTGCTCCAAACTGTCAAAGTCCAAAACAATAGCATCCACCGGCTGGTGTTTTACAAAAATACAGAGTTTTTTCTGCGTATAGTTAGGCATATTACTGCCCTCATCAGTGCATACCGCATAGGTACATCCAAGTATTGTACCAATTACTACCTGTTAATCTGTCAAGGTGCTCCAAACCGTCAAAGTCCAAACAATATCATTCACCGGCTGGTGTTTTACAAAAATACAAATTTTTTCCTGCGTATAGTTAGGCATATTACTGCCCTAATCAGTGCATACCGCATAGGTACATCCAAGTATTGTACCATTTACTACCTGTTAAGCTGTCAAGGTGCTCCATACCGTCAAAGTCCAAACAATAGCATTCACCGACTGGTGTTTTTCAAAAATACAGATTTTTCTCTGCGTATAGTTAGGCATATTACTGCCCTCATCAGTGCATACCGCATAGGTACATCCACGTATTGTACCAATTACTACCTGTTAATCTGTCAAGGTGCTCCAAACCGTCAAAGTCCAAACAATAGCATCCAACGGCTGGTGTTTTACAAAAATACAGAGTTTTTTCTGCGTATAGTTAGGCATATTACTGCCCTAATCAGTGCATACCGCATAGGTACATCTAAGTATTGTACCATTTAATACCTGTTAATCTGTCAAGGTGCTCCATACCGTCAAAGTCCAAACAATAGTATCCACCGACTGGTGTTTTACAAAAATACAGAGTTTTTATTGCGTATAGTTACGCATATTACTGCTCTCATCAGGGCATACCGTATAGGTACATCCAAGTATTGTACCATTTAGTAACTATTAAGCTGTCAAAGTGCTCCATACCGTCAAAGTCCAAAACAATAGCATCCACCGGCTGGTGTTTTACAAAAATACAGAGTTTTTTCTGCGTATAGTTAGGCATATTACTGCCCTAATCAGTGCATACCGCATAGGTACATCTAAGTATTGTACCATTTAATACCTGTTAATCTGTCAAGGTGCTCCATACCGTCAAAGTCCAAACAATAGTATCCACCGACTGGTGTTTTACAAAAATACAGAGTTTTTATTGCGTATAGTTACGCATATTACTGCTCTCATCAGGGCATACCGTATAGGTACATCCAAGTATTGTACCATTTAGTAACTATTAAGCTGTCAAAGTGCTCCATACCGTCAAAGTCTAAGCAATAGCATTCACCGGCGCGTGTTTTTCACAAAAATACAGAGTTTTTTCTGCATATAGTTACACTTATTACTGCCCTAATCAGTACATACCGCATAGGTACATCCAAGTATTGTACCATTTACTACCTGTTAATCTGTCAAGGTGCTCCATACCGTCAAAGTCCAAACAATAGTATCCACCGGCTGGTGTTTTACAAAAATACAGTTTTTCTGCGTATAGTTATGCATATTACTGTTCTCATCAGTGCATACCGCATAGGTACATCCAAGTATTGTACCAATTACTACCTGTTAATCTGTCAAGGTGCTCCATACCGTCAAAGTCCAAACAATAGTATCCACCGGCTGGTGTTTTACAAAAATGCAGAGTTTTTTCTGCGTATAGTTAGGCATATTACTGCCCTCATCAGTGCATACCGCATAGGTACATCCAAGTATTGTACCATTTACTACCTGTTAATCTGTCAAGGTGCTCCATACCGTCAAAGTCCAAACAATAGTATCCACCGACTGGTGTTTTACAAAAATACAGATTTTTTATTGCATATAGTTACGCATATTACTGCCCTCATCAGGGCATACCGTATAGGTACATTCAAGTATTGTACCATTTAGTAACTATTAAGCTGTCAAAGTGCTCCATACCGTCAAAGTCTAAACAATAGCATTCACCGGCTGGTGTTTTACAAAAATACTGAGTTTTTTCTGCGTATAGTTACGCTTATTACTGCCCTCATCAGTGCAGACCGCATAGGTACATCCAAGTATTGTACCAATTACTACCTGTTAATCTGTCAAGGTGCTCCATACTGTCAAAGTCCAAACAATAGTATCCACCGACTGGTGTTTTACAAAAATACAGAGTTTTTCTGCGTATAGTTACGCTTATTACTGCCCTCATCAGTGCAGACCGCATAGGTACATCCAAGTATTGTACCATTTAGTACCTGTTAATCTGTCAAGGTGCTCCATACCGTCAAAGTCCAAACAATAGCATTCACCGGCTGGTGTTTTACAAAAATACAGAGTTTTTTCTGTGTATAGTTAGGCATATTACTGCCCTCATCAGTGCATACCGCATACGTACATCCAAGTATTGTACCATTTAGTACCTGTTAAGCTGTCAAGATGCTCCATACCGTCAAAGTCCAAACAATAGCATTCACCGGCTGGTGTTTTACAAAAATACAGAGTTTTTATTGCATATAGTTACGCATATTACTGCCCTCATCAGGGCATACCGTATAGGTACATTCAAGTATTGTACCATTTAGTAACTATTAAGCTGTCAAAGTGCTCCATACCGTCAAAGTCTAAACAATAGCATTCACCGGCTGGTGTTTTACAAAAATACAGAGTTTTTCTGCGTATAGTTACGCTTATTACTGCCCTCATCAGTGCAGACCGCATAGGTACATCCAAGTATTGTACCATTTAGTACCTGTTAATCTGTCAAGGTGCTCCATACCGTCAAAGTCCAAACAACAGCATTCACCGGCTGGTGTTTTACAAAAATACAGAGTTTTTTCTGTGTATAGTTAGGCATATTACTGCCCTCATCAGTGCATACCGCATACGTACATCCAAGTATTGTACCATTTAGTACCTGTTAATCTGTCAAGGTGCTCCATATCGTCAAAGTCTAAACAATAGCATTCACCGGCTGGTGTTTTACAAAAATACTGAGTTTTTTCTGCGTATAGTTACGCTTATTACTGCCCTCATCAGTGCAGACCGCATAGGTACATCCAAGTATTGTACCATTTAGTACCTGTTAATCTGTCAAGGTCCTCCATACCGTCAAAGTCCAAACAATAGCATTCACCGGCTGGTGTTTTACAAAAATACAGAGTTTTTTCTGTGTATAGTTACGCATATTACTGCTCTCATCAGTGCATACCGCATAGGTACATCCAAGTATTGTACCATTTAGTACCTGTTAAGCTGTCAAGGTGCTCCATACTGTCAAAGTCCAAACAATAGCATTCACCGGCTGGTGTTTTACAAAAATACAGATTTTTCTCTGCGTATAGTTAGGCATATTACTGCCCTCATCAGTGCATACCGCATACGTACATCCAAGTATTGTACCATTTAGTACCTGTTAAACTGTCAAGGTGCTCCAAACCGTCAAAGTCCAAACAATATCATTCACCGGCTGGTGTTTTACAAAAATACAAATTTTTTCCTGCGTATAGTTAGGCATATTACTGCCCTCATCAGTGCACACCACATAGGTACATCCAAGTATTGTACCATTTAGTACCTGTTAAGCTGTCAAGATGCTCCATACCGTCAAAGTCCAAACAATAGCATTCACCGGCTGGTGTTTTACAAAAATACAGATTTTTCTCTGCGTATAGTTAGGCATATTACTGTCCTCATCAGTGCATACCACATAGGTACATCCAAGTATTGTACCAATTACTACCTGTTAATCTGTCAAGGTGCTCCATACCGTCAAAGTCCAAACAATAGTATCCACCGGCTGGTGTTTTACAAAAATGCAGAGTTTTTCCTGCGTATATTTATGCATATTACTGCCCTCATCAATGCATACTGCATAAGTACATTCAAGTATTGTACCATTTAGTACCTGTTAAGCTGTCAAAGTGCTCCAAACCGTCAAAGTCCAAATAATATCATTCACCGGCTGGTGTTTTACAAAAATACAAATTTTTTCCCGCGTATAGTTAGGCATATTACTGCCCTAATCAGTGCATACCGCATAGGTACATCCAAGTATTGTACCATTTACTACCTGTTAATCTGTCAAGGTGCTCCATACCGTCAAAGTCCAAACAATAGTATCCACAGGCTGGTGTTTTACAAAAATACAGTTTTTTCTGCGTATAGTTACGCATATTACTGCTCTCATCAGTGCATACCGCATAGGTACATCCAAGTATTGTACCATTTAGTACCTGTTAAGTTGTCAAGGTGCTCCATACCGTCAAAGTCCAAACAATAGCATTCACTGGCTGGTGTTTTACAAAAATACAGATTTTTCTCTGCGTATAGTTAGGCATATTACTGCCCTCATCAGTGCATACCGCATAGGTACATCCAAGTATTGTACTAATTACTATCTGTTAATCTGTCAAGGTGCTCCATACCGTCAAAGTCCAAACAATAGCACTCACCAGCTGGTGTTTTACAAAAATACAGAGTTTTTTCTGTGTATAGTTATGCTTATTACTGCCCTCATCAGTGCAGACCGCATAGGTACATCCAAGTATTTTACCATCTAGTACCTGTTAATCTGTCAAGGGCATACATACTGTGAAAGGACAGCCATAAGTAATCACCTGCTGCTGTTCTAGACAAATACTGTTTAAAGAGTAGTGTAGTATTGTAATACCCTCATAAATGCACAAAGTATGTCAGGCAGGAAGTGCCAGGACGTGCACAGAGGAGTGGCAGAGGCCTAAATACTTCAGGCATAGTTGGCAGCAGACTTGGGGCGAGTGGCAGCAGGAGTCGCAGCGAGAGGCCTGAGCTCCCGTTATCAGCCAGCGGTCGTGTCTCCACCAGCAACCCATCTGCCGTCGTCGATTGGTTAACACGCTCATCCACACCATCTCAAGTGACATCTGACACCCCCAGTCAACAGTCAGTGGGTTCCTTAGACACAACCCTCAGTTGGCATGGCCCGGGAGCAATCCCTGTCCTCCCATTGCCTTTGTCCTATGCTGTTCCCTCTCCTAGAGAAGTATCTTATGTTGTGGGTTCAGCTCCACTATTTACTGAGGACGATCTAAGAGGACAGTGAGCAGCTACTGGACAGCCAAGAAGGGGAGGAGACATGCGCCGCTTGCTCCGCTAGGTGGCCAAGTAGTGATGCGGAGAGTGACGTGGGAGGCGGTGTTGCAAGTGTTCAGGGTCCTGAAGCAGACACTGCTGGGGAGGACATCAGTGACGTGCACACAACTGTTGATGATGATGATGATGATTCTCCTGATGATGATGATGAAGCCGATCGCAATTGGTAGCCGGGTGCAGAAGGGGCTTCATCATCATCAGGAGAAGAGAGTTGCAGGTTGCCCTTGAGGCAGCAAGTCGGTAGCACGGTTGGCAGTCAGCGTGGTGGCAGTAGTGGAAATTCAGGAGCCAAACGTGCCCGGGGGAGACCACCTGCTTAGCGGCAGCCTACCTTTCCGGGAGGTAGTGGAACAGGGGTTCCTGGAGACGGCACCAGTAGCAGTCAATTAGTGCGGACTGCGGGTGGGAAAATCAGCTACTCGGCGGTGTGGACGTTTTTCATGAGGCATCCGGAGGAGGTTCCCGTAGCTACATGCAAGATCTGTCGGCAGAAGGTGAAGCGTGGCCAGGGTCCCAATGTCGGCACCACGGCTCTGCGTCAACACATGCTTCGCCACCATAAAGCTGCTTGGGAGAACCGTGGCTCCGATGTAGTGGTCCAGCCTGCTGCATCACTCAGTGGCTATCCACTCCCTCCTTCATCCAGCCAAGGCTCCACCACCTCAGCCGAAGGGAGCTGTGTGTCATACCCTCCTTCTGTCGCTCCTGCTTTTTCCGCTTTTAGTCAGTAATTTCGCCAACAATCCATCGGCGAAGCCATGTCCAAGAGTCAACAGTATGCGCCCACTCATCCAATGCGGCAGAAGTTGAATGTGCTCCTGTCCAAGTTGCTGGTGTTGCAGTCCCTCCCTTTTCAAGTGATGGACTCTGCACCTTTCAGAGAATTGATGGCTTGTGCCGAGCCGAGGTGGAGAGTCCCAAGCCGTCATTTCTTTGCGAAGAAGGCAGTACCAGCCCTGCATAAGTTTGTACAAGAGAAGGTGGGCCAGTCCTTGAGCCTGTCGGTGTGTTCAAAAGTGCACGGCAGCGCCGACGTGTGGAGCTGTAACAATGGGCAGGGACAATACTTGTCTTTTACGGCCCACTGGGTAAATGTGGTTCCTGCACAGCCACAACAGAAACTTGGACAGGTCACACCGCTTCCTCCTCCACGCTCTCGCTCTCAGGCAATTGGTCCTGTTACAGCGTGCGACGCCGCCTCCTCATCCTCCACCGTGTCCTTGGACTCCACTGCACATCTAAATCTCGGTGGCCCTTCATCGTACCATGTGTGTAGAGCACGGCGGTGTCAAGCTGTTCTTCACATGGTTTGCCTTGGGAACTGAGTGACACAGGGGAGGAACTGCTAAAGTTCATCCGTAAAGAAATCCGAGTATGGCTTACTCCACGAAATCTGGAAATGGGAACCATGGTGACCGACAACGGGAAGAACATTGTGTCCGCGCTGCGACAAGGAAGTGTGAAACATGCGCCCTGCATGGCACACGTGTTGAATCTGGTTGTCAAGCACTTCCTCAAGTCTTCACCTCATTTGCAAAACATCCTGAAAATGGCAAGGAAACTGTGCATGCACTTCAGCCACTCATACACCGCCAAGCACACCTTCCTTGAGCTGCAGAGTCAGAACGGTATCCCACAACATAGTCTTATTTGTGACGTTGCCACATGTTGGAATTCCACCCTCCATATGTTGGACAGACTATACGAATAAAGAAAAGCCATCACCGATTTCTTGATGATCCAAGCAGATAGGAGTACTCCCCTGTGTAACTTTAATGTGAACCAGTGGCAGCTCATACGTGACACCTGCCGTTTGCTGAGGCCCTTTGAGGAAGCCACATTATTTGAAAGTTGCTTGGATTACGCCATGAACGACATAATTCCACTCCTACATTTCCTACAACAAATGATTGAAACCATGGCTGGTCACGGCAATGGAAACGTTGCGCCTACATCTCAAGGCTACATGAGCCCTGTGGGGGCTGAACTGGAGGAGGAGGAGGATGATGAGGGGCATAGCGGAGCACAGTTTAGGTTGGATGAGATGGCCAGTGTTTCTAGTCTTCGGACAGAAAAAAAAAATATGCAGAGGGATGAACTCTGCTTCTTTATTTCATAAAAAAAATATTTTATAGAAGAATGTTCTTTGCACTTGTTCATAAACAAAGGTACAAAAACCAAAAATGGCCGGTCAGGGCTATGGAGACATTGCGCCTACATCTTACGGCCACATGAGCCCTGTGGGTGCTTGTGAGATTAGGTCCTTTGTACCCACACGGCGGGGTCTGGGACACAAATTTTGATTTAAATTTCCAATTAAAAAATCACACATTTCAATGGTCTCCTCATGCTGCAGCCAACTCCAGGCTGCGTCATTCTGGTAATATATAGAGAGCACTCACTGTCCTAAATTTTCGTTAACATTTTTAGTCAAAAATGTTTGTCTTTTTTAATAGGGATTGTGAAGCTTTGGTGCGTACTCATGCATCAGCCAACTCCAGCCTGTGTCATTCAGGCAATATATGGTTTACTGATGGCGCTGCTGGGCCTGGGTCTGGAAATTTCAAATTTTCTCATAGGTAGCACCCGCTATCCAAAAGTTTTTTTTCGTAAATTTCTACAATTGTATTTTTTTGGAGGGATTGTGAAGCCCTAGTGTGTACTCATGCATCAGCCAACTCCAGGCTATGTCATTCAGGCAATATATAGGTAGCACCCGCTGTCCTAAATATTCTTAAAATTATTTTAAAAATGTTTGTTTTTTCTTAGGGATTCTGAAGCCCTAGTGTGTACGCAATGCTGCTTCCTGCTACACTCTGTCAGCCCGTTGGTCCTGTGACAGTGTGCTACTCCGCTTCCACATCGTCCACTGTGTCTTAAGCCTCCACTGCCCGGACAAGTCTATGTGGCCCTTCAGCATACCATGTGTGCAGGTCACGGCGGTGTCACGTTGTTCTTCACATGGTTTGCCTTGGCGTGAAGTCTTGGTAACAATGGCCAGTCAGGGCAATGGAGACGTTGTGCCTAAATCTCACGGCCACATGATCCCTGTGGGGGCTTGTTGGATTTGGTCCTTGGTACCCACACGCTAGGGTCCGGGACACGCAAAGGTTGTTTTAAATTTCAAATCAAAAATTGATGATGGCGCTGCTGGGCCTGGGTCTGGGAATTTCACATTTTCTCATGGATAGCACCTGCTATCCAAAATTTTTTTCAAAAAATTCTAAAATTGTGGTGTTTTTTTGGGGGGATTGTGAAGCCCTGGTGTGAACTCGTGCATCAGCCAACTCCAGGCTGTGTCATCCAGGCAATATATGGGTTACTGATGCCGCTGTGGGGCCTGGGTACTGGTAATTTCAAATTTTCTTATAGGTAGCACCTGCTATCCAAAATCGTTTCCAAAAATTTCTAAAATTGTGGTGTTTTTGGGGGGGGGGATTGTGAAGCCCTGGTGTGTACTCGTGCATCAGCCAACTCCAGGCTGTGTCATTCAGGCAATATATGGGTTACTGATGCCGCTGTGGGGCCTGGGAATTTCAAATTTTCTCATAGTTAGCACCCGCTATCCAAAATCTTTTTCAAAAATTTCTAAAATTGTGGTGTTTTTTGGGGGGGGATTGCGAAGCTGTGCTGTGTACTTGTGCATCAGCCAACTCCAGGCTGTGTCATTCAGGCAATATAGGGGTTACTGATGCCGCTGTGGGGCCTGGGTCTGGGAATTTCAAATTTTCTCATTGGTAGCACCCGCTATCCAAAATCTTCGGTTGAAATTTCTTAATTCATCTTTCAATCTTAGGGATTGTGAAGGCCTAGTGCCTACTCATGCTGCTGGCAACTCCGGGCTGTGCCATTCATCCACTATATGGTCTCCTCATGCTGCCAACACCTCCATGCT
The DNA here is from genome assembly GCF_029499605.1 of Hyla sarda. Taxonomy (NCBI): domain Eukaryota; kingdom Metazoa; phylum Chordata; class Amphibia; order Anura; family Hylidae; genus Hyla; species Hyla sarda. Next base: position 139,097,036 of record NC_079195.1, on the reverse strand, counting down.
GTGTCATTCAGCCACTATATGGTCTCCTCATGCTGACAACATGCTTATGCTGTGTCATTCAGCCACTCTATGGTGTCCTCATGCTGCCAACACCTCCACGCTGTGCCATTCAGTCACTATATGGTCTCCTCATGCTGCCAACACCTCCACGCTGAGTCATTCAGTCACTATATGGTCTCCTGACACTGATGCCACCACCAGGCTCTGTCATTGTGCTGCTGTGCGGCAGTGATTCTGAAAGTGATGCCGGTAATCTGCATGTTATTCTGAATAACAGTATTATTTCACTAACCCAGCACACTCCATATGCGTTTTAGAACACAGCAAAGAGTTCTATACCCCTATAGAGGCTGTATGTAGGCTAGAAATAGCCTTTTTTAATATAGATTTGCCGCGAAAAAATTCGTAACAAAACAAACTTTATCGGAAAATTCAGCGAATCGGCCGAATCGAATTTTTGAAAAGTTCACTCATCTCTAGTGGGGTTCAGTGGAATAGGCTTGTAGTACATGGTATCTGAAAGAAGCTGTTCCCTCCGATTGGGAGAGGTTGGAGGTGTATTTCTTAGGGTGGGTGTCCTTAAGTAAAGTGTCAAAGTCGGATTGGATCATGGTGTAGAAGGTCTCAATGTGGCTGCCTTTGGCATGTAGTGGGTAGAGGGTAGATTTGGGACGGACGTAAGTTGGTATGCATAGGAGGGGGTGATAAGGAGGAAGTGGGGGGGCTCTTCTGTGATGGTACAGAGTGGGCATTAACTTCTTTAAGAACAAAGAACCTCTGGATTGGGATTTTGAGGATGAAGTTGTTGAGGTCGAGAAAAAGGTCAAAGCTTTCGACTTTATTGATGGGACAATATGATAGACCCTTCTTAAGTACTTGACGTTCGATCTCTGTGAGTACATAACTTGAGAGGTTGAAAATCTTGACCATATTAGGTTGTTTTCTTCTTGGTGTTCAGCTCTCATTTTTTTCTTTCCTTTCCCTCCCTTGATATAGTCGTCCTCCCACACTAGTTCGGGTACATCCCCCCCTCCTCCTCACCAGCTTGAGTCTCCACATCCCCCCTCCATCCCCTGCCCCTGTCCTGCTCATCCCATCTTCCTCCCATTTGGTCCACACCTTATTCCCCACCATATAGTATTCAACTTATTGCTATACCACCACCCCCTCCACCTATACATATACACAGTCATATATGGACCCTTCTCCATACAGTTGTCTACACCCCTCCTCCTCCCCAGTACCTAAAACCTTGCTACACAGTAAACCCCTCCAACTTTGTATATATATATATATATATATATATATATATATATATATACAGCTTTGTATGGAAGGGGACTTCATTTCCCAAAGCAAGATCATGAAGGCTAGATTTAAGGCCAAGGCCTACCCTGTGCTCTCGTTCAGTCTTCCTACAACAGGGCACATGCCCTAACCGAAAAATACTGCCTGCTACCAAAACCTGCCATCACCACTCCCGCCCATGACAGATCTTCCAATTTCATCACCACCTTTAGCCGTGAGCATATCCACATCAAGAAGATCTTACTTGATCACTGGACTATTCTATTGAAAGACCAATACTTGGAACCTCTGTTACTCATCAAACCTGCTCTCACCTTTAGAAGAGGCCGCACCATACGGAACCTTATAGCCCCCAGCAAGCTGAAGTCCAGTTCCATCCAGCCAACTTTCTCACCAACACCGGGAGCTAAAAATGTGGACATCCAAGATGTAAGTGCTGCTCAGTCATTTCACACAAATGCAATGCCTTCTCCTCTACCACCACCAAATCCACATACTCCAGCAAAACCGCCTTAACTGTAGTTCACAATACGTGATCTACCTGCTACAATGTCCATGCAGACTCCAATATGTGGGGCGTACTATCCTTTGCTTCAGAGAGCGCATCAACAAGCATCGGAGCAATACCAACAATGGATTCCTCCTACACAGCATGTCTCGACACATGGCCGAATCTCATGATAGAGATTTCAGCACCATCAAAGCTACTCCCATCCAACAGATCAGTAAAGATGTCTCCCACAGGTACAGCACCCTAAGAAACAGGGAGAACTACTGGATTTACTCCCTCCAGACCTTGGTCCCCTGAATTGATCGAAGGTAACCTTTTAACTCTCCCCTCGTTGAGTTCCTCCCTTGATACAGCCGTCCTCCCACACCAGTTCGGGTCCATCCCCCTCCATCCCCTGGTCCCGTCCTGGTCATCCCATCTTCCTCCCATATGGCTCACACCTTTTTCCCCACCATAGTATTCAACTTATTGCTATACCGCCACCCCCTCCACCTATGCATACACATACACACAGTCATATATGGACCCTTCCCCATACAGTTATCTATATCCCTCCTCCTCCCCAGTACCTTATACCTTTCTACACCATTACCCCTTTGTATATATATCTATATACAGCTATGTATGGATCTCTCCCCATACATTCACCTATTGCATACTGGCACCTATATATTTATTCATTGTACATTGGTACAGTTTTTTTCCCTTGTATTTTTTTTTCCCAGCGGCTATGATTAAATCTCATCATTTACCAATTTACTTATGGGAACGAGCTTTCCTCTGCTTATGGGATTGAATTTTGCTACCCACGCGTGTAGCACACTATTGTATGCACACTAGCATCATCACTATTCAGACTTATTACCTCCTGACAGCCAATGGCTCTGTCAGCGCCCCCATGCACAATGTACTTTCATTCATGCGCACAGCACCTACTCCAGTAACGGGACTTACCTCCCCGTGACAGCTGACAGCTCCTTCAACATCTATGTGTCTCACCGCCCCTCCCACCGTCAGCGGCGCATCTCACTGCTCTGGAAACGTCTCCCTGGCAACGCGTCCCTACCACGTGACACGGCCGCTACTGACTTAGCGACGCATCTGTGGCAACCTACACTTCTGCTCCGGTTACACAGTGTATCCTCCGGTGCGCGCAGCATTCTCAATACCTGTGTTTACTTATATTTTCTGAACCAGAACCACACAAAACCTCATTACTATGCCATTTTAACCGGTTATGTTTAAGTCTGCTTTTTTTGACCATTTATGTCTATACTCCCCATCTTACTGTACACCCCTGTGGCCCCTCCCTCTTATTTGTTGTGCCATTTTCAATTGTATTTAAGCACTGTATGTTGTACCATGTAGTATCACTGATCTGAAGAAGGGGGCGCTATCCTGTTTGTACCTTTTGCTTTGCTAAATAAATTGATCCAGCTTTGATTGTCACCTCATCCTTTTGCTTGATTATTTTGCACCTACATTGGACTACTTCTCTACTGGACCACAGTAGAGCCATCTCCAATCGGTATTTTCTGCTTCCACTTCCTACATCTCTTGTTGAGACTGGCGTTTTTTCGGGAAAATCTTGGCATTTTCCTCCCATAGAAGTCTATAGGAGTGAAAAAATGCCAAGAAAAATGAAATACCGTATTTATCGGGGTATACCACGCACCGGCCTATAACACGCACCCTCATTTTACCAAGGATATTTGGGTACAAAAAGTTTTTTACCCAAATATCCATGGTAAAGTGAGGGTGCGTGTGTGCGCGTGTATACCCTGATACACCCCCCAGGAAAGGCAGGGGGAGAGAGGCCGTCGCTGCCGGCTTCTCTCCCCCTGCCTTTCCTGGGGTCTAGAGCACTGCTGCCGGCCCTTCTCTCCCCCTGGCTATCGGCGCCGCTGCCAGTTCTGTCCCCCTGACTATCGGTACCGGCGCCCCATTGCCGGTGCCGATAGCCAAGGGGAGAGAAGCAACGGGGCAGCGGCACCGGCAATGGGTGCCGCTGCCCCTTCTCTCCCCCTGGCTGTCGGCGCCGCTTCCCTCCCCCTGGCTATCGGCGCCTGCAATGGGGCGCCGGCACCGATAGTCAGGGGGACAGAACGGGCAGCGGCGCCGATAGCCAGGGGGAGAGAAGGGCCGGCAGCAGGGCTCTAGACCCCAGGAAAGGCAGGGAGAGAGAAGCGGGCAGCGACAGCCTCTCTCCCCCTGCCTTTCCTGGGGGTGTATCGGCGTATAACACGCACATAAACTTTAGGCTAAAAATTTTAGCCTAAAAAGTGCGTGCTATACGCCGATAAATACGGTATGTGTTTTTTTAACTTGGCGTTTCGGCAGGCGGTTTTTAATCTTTTGTGGATTTTAGAGATCCAAATAAGTGATAGAGATACCTTTTTTTATTAAAATTTCGTAGGGTACCATTAAACAAACATAATAAAAAAGATGCAGTAGTGATGGAAAAATTGTATTCAGCGAAATGTATCTTTTTTATAACAAAATTTTAATAAATTTTTAAACAGGGATCAATTTATGTAGGCGGACAGGGCACTATAAATATAGCCGAAAAATATAGTGTGTATGTGTTCTTAACTTTTAAAAAAAAATGTTTAGGCAGTACTTCTACTCCCAGCATGGAACACACTGTTCCATGATGGGAGTAGCAGTACCTGTACTAATTGACAGATCGCCGGGGTCCATTGAGATCCTTCTGTATCATTTATAGATGCGGCGGCCGCTCTTCTATGGTCTCCAGCACTGTCATATATATATATGCACACCTATTCATATTTCCCGCAGAGAGCTGTGATTGGCCAGATGGTTCCAGCCAATCACAACTCTGTGGAAAATATGAATAGGTGTATATATATACGTCAGTGCAAGGGACCATAGAAGAGCGGCCGCCCGCATCTATACATTATATATCCTACCTACGTGAATTGCCGTAGACTCTATGCGGTCAGATACCTTCCTTCCCCTGTGTCAGCAGGGTGTTTTCTTAAATGTGTAAAGCTGCATTTCCACTTAACAGTTTTATTTTTTAAACTCTCACTGCAGTTTTTGCGCCAAACCAAGAAGCTGGCCAATGAGGAAGGAGAAAGACTTTCATTTATATTTCTCTTTAGTTTGAACACACATCTGGCTTTCGTTTTAACCCCTTAACGACAAAGGAAGTATATTTACGTCCTCTGCCGGCTCCCGCGATATGCCGCCTGGTCACGCTGTGTCCCTGCGTCATATCGGGTCAGTCCCGGCGGCTATCCCTTCAGAAGCGGAGATCAAAGCTGAAAGTGAAAGTATCCCAGCTGCTCAGTCGGGCTGTTCGGGACAGCCGCGGTGAAATCGCTGCGTCCCGAACAGCTTACAGGACACCGGGAGGGCCCTTACCTGCCTCCTCGGTGTCCGATCGAAGAATGACTGCTCCGTGCCTGAGATCCAAGCAGGAGCAGTCAAGCGCCGATAACACTGATCACAGACGTGTTAATACATGCCAGTGATCTGTGTAAAAGATCATTGTGTGCAGTTCTATAGGGCCCTATGGGAGCTATAACACTGCAAAAAAAAGGTAAAAAAAAAGTGTTAATAAAGGTCATTTAACCCCTTCCCTAATAAAAGTTTGAATCACCCCCCCTTTTCCCATAAAAAATAAAACAGTGTAAATAAAAATAAAAATATACATATGTGGTATTGCCGTTTGCATAAATGTCCAAACTATAAAAATATATCATTAATTAAACCGCACGGTCAATGGCGTATGCGCAAAAAATTCCAAAGTCCAAAAAAGCGTATTTTTGGTCACTTTTTATACCATTAAAAAATGAATAAAAAGTGATCAAAAGGTCCGATCAAAACAAAAATGGTGCTGATAAAAACTTCAGATCACGGCACAAAAAATGAGTCCTCATACCGGCCTGTACGTGGAAAAATAAAAAAGTTATAGGGGTCAGAAGATGACATTTTTAAACGTATAAATGTAGTTATGATTTTTTCCAGAAGTAAGACAAAATGAAAACGATATAAGTAGGGTATCATTTAAACTGTATGGACCTACAGAATAATGATAAGGTGTCATTTTTACCGAAATATGCACTGCGTAGAAACGGAAGCCCCCAAAATTTACAAAAGGGCGTTTTTTTCCTTCGATTTTGTCACACAATTATTTTTTTTCCGTTTCACCATGAATTTTTGGGTAAAATGACTAATGTCACTGCAAAGTAGAATTGGTGACGCAAAAAATAAGCCATAATATGGATTTTTAGGTGGAAAATTGAAAGGGTTATGATTTTTAAAATGTAAGGAGGAAAAAAACAAAAGTGCAAAAACTGAAAAACCCTGCGTCCTTAAGGGGTTAAAAAAAGCTTAGTGGAAACACAGCCTAATACTGTATTCACAAGTGCCATTTTTTTAATCCTGGGCCACATTTGCCATGCATGCCTACTAACCAGGGTCAGGGCGCTACCCAGGCAGTACTGCTGTCAGGGCCCCAGATCATATGAAATATACCAAAGGGCCTTCTGATGTCAGCATTGTAACAAGCGGCCTCCTGCTTTTCACAGTACATACAGTTTATACAGTAAAAAAAGAACAGGCCTCTTGCAAGATAGCAAGGCTCTTTCTTCTTACTGAACAAAAATCACAGGGCCTTGTATCACCTGCACTTTCTGTCTTCAGGGTCTTCCTCCCAGTTTAGATGATCCTGGGCTCGACATTGCCAAATATTATCTTTCTGCCTGTAAGGCTTCTTTCACACTAGTAAAGTTGCTCTGTTACAAACGGACGTTAATGGCTCTTTTTTTTTCTGCTGTGGCTGCCATTAACATCTGTTATTGTAACGGAGCATAACGGGAGTTATAACGGGCAAAAGGTATCCCATTCACTTGAATGGGATTCCTCTAACATCTGTTATAAGTAGTGTTGCTCGCGAATATTCGCAATACGAATTTTATTCGCGAATATCGCATATTCGGGAATTCGCGAATATTCGCGAATATAGCATTATATATTCGTAATTACGAATATTCGTTTTTTTTTTTTTGTTTTTTTTTCACAGTACACATAACAGTGATCATCCCTCTCTGCTTCCAGCTTGTATGGTGTAAAGAAGGCTCTAATACTACTGTGTGAGACTGGCGTGCGAATTTTCGCATATGCGAAAATGTGCATATGCTAATTTTCACATATGCGAATATTTGCTTGCACAAGTTTTCTTATATGTAAATTTTCGCTTACACGAATATTTGCATATGCGAAAATAAAACACGAATATTCGCGAATATATGACGAATATTCGTCCATATATTCGCGAATATTCGCGGATTCGAATATGGCCTATGCCGCTCAACACTAGTTATAAGTCCCGTTATTGCAGCATTTCCAAGCACTTCAATATGGGCTTTATGGAAGAGTTGCCAGAAAGATGCCTCATCCATAAAAGAAACATTAAAACAAGCCTGGAGTGTGCACATGAAAAACTCTCAGATGGTGATAAATTCTCTGGTCTGATAAAACCAAATTGAACTTTCTGAATTCAGTTCTAATTATCTTGAGAAAACCAGGCACTGCCCACTACCTGCCCAACACCATCCCTAAATGGGGGTGGTAGAATCATCTGGGGCAGGGGGTTCAGTGGATAGGACAGTAATATTGGTCAGTGTTAAGGAAAAGCTTAAAGAAGCAAAGTAAAGAGATGTTCCTAATCAAAATCCTATCCAGAGTGCTCTAGACCTCAGACTGTGCCAAAGGTTCATCTTCCAACAAGAAAATGTATGCATTGCATTATGGATCTATAATAGTGCTATGAATATACTTTTAATATACCAGAAAAAAAAGCTGAGGCTTTTTCTATGAGGTTATGTTCACACAGTATTTTGGGCCATTTTGTGAGTCATAAAACTTCATTAAAATTGCCATGTTACAGCCCAAATAGAGCCCAAAAATGTCAACAGTTTAGATCACAGCAGGCCATAAATGGCAAAAATGTTCTGTGTTTTTGCTTGAAAACTGCTATTTTTTAGTCATCCCTTCATTCTAGCAATCAGTGGACCCTCAGCAACTAAACCCTCACTGGTCACAGCTTCTGACGTGTCATTATGATGTACACCAGACAGGAAGTTAAAGGGCACTTATCATCCCAAAAATGTTTTTGATATGTTAAAGTTTATTAAATATAAAACAACTTTCTAATTGGATTTATTTAAAAAAAAAAAAAAGCCTTATTCTACGTCTATTTTCACTTTGAAACTGTGGCCACTAGGGGTCTACCTAGGAGTCCCTGGCCGCAAGCGTTTTCAGTGATTTCGGACTCATACCAGGCTGGCAGTGAGTCTGAAATCGCAGACATTGCCTGAGCACGTGACGAGTTAAGCGCAGCTCCCCACCTGTCAATCAGACAGGCGGGAGTGAGCTCTGACTTCGCACCAGTGCAGGGCGTGGCAAATCTGTCTTCCGATATTCCTCCTCTCTGTTTGTCACATGTAAAGCCAAACAGAGAGGAGGAGACTCAGAAGCTGCCATCCCTGCAGTATGCTGAGCCTGTATGTGTGCTCCCAAGAGGGAGTGCTGCATACAGGAAAGAAGGGCGGAAGCCAGCCCTGGCAGGCATCAGATGATGTTGCGCATGCCGGGCCATGCCCACTTCTTCGCATACAGTTCCAAACTGAGCTACCGAAGATAGAAGAAAAGAGGTATTTACAGGGGGTTTGGACATCAGAGAACCACTTTAACCCCTTAAGCTATTTTTTGCCAATCTTACCTGTGTCAATTTATGCATTAATGACTCTGGGATGATTTTACTTATCATTGTGATTCTTAGATTGTTTTTTCATGACATGTTCTACTTTAGGATAGTGGTAAATTTTTGTCGATACTTGCATAATTTCTTCATTTCATTTCATGAAAATTAGGATTTAGCATTTTTCTAACTTTGAAACTCTCTGCTTGTAAGGAAAATGGACATGCCATATACATAATATATTGATTCACGTATACAATATGTCTACTTTATGTTGGCAACATAAAAATGACATGTTTTTATTTTGTAAAGCCATTAGAGGGCTTCAAAATATAACAGCAGTTTTCCAAATTTTCTGGAAAAATTCTAAATCTGAATTTTTCAGGGACCAGTTCAGTTTGAAGTGCTTTTGAGGGGCCTTTCTTTAGAAATCCCCCATAATGACCCCCTTATGGAAAATGCACCCCTCAAAGTATTCAAAATGACATTCAGAAGTGTTTAACCCTTTGGGTGTTTCACAGGAATAGCAGCAAAGTGGATGAGAAAACTCAAAAACTACATTTGTTACTCTAACATGTTCTTGTAGCTCCATTTGTTTATTTTAACATGGGATAAAATGGATTAAAGCCCCCCAAATTTGTAACCCAATTTATCTCATATGTAAATACCACATATGTGGATGTAAAGTGCTCTGTGGTTGCACTGGAGGGCTCAAAAGGGAAGGGGCAACATTGGGCTTTTGGAGAGAGAATTTTGCTGAAATGGTTAGTTGGGGGGGGGGGTGCATGTCGCATTTAGAAAGCTCCCATGGTGCCTAAACAGCAAAAAAAAAAACACATGACACACTATTTGGGAAACTTCACCCCTCAAGGAACGTAACAAGGGGTACAGTGAGCCTTAAAGGAGTACTACCGTGGAAAACTTTATTTTTTAAATCAACTGGTGCCATAAAGTTATATAAACAGATTTGTAAATCACTTCTATTAAAAAATCTTAATCCTTCCAGTACTTTTTAGGGGCTGTATACTAAAGAGAAATCCAAAAAGAAAAGCATTTCCTGTGATGTCCTGACCACAGTCCTCTCTGCTGACCTCTGCTGTCCATTTTAGGAACTGTCCAGAGAAGTATATGTGTTACGCCGAGCGCTGCGGGTCCCCGCTCCTCCCCGGAGCGCGCACAGCGTTCTCCTATTCGCAGCGCCCCGGTCAGACCTGCCGACCGGGTGCGCTGCTATAATGTTCCCAGCCGGGATGCGATTCGCGATGCGGGACGCGCCCGCTCACGATGCGCATCCCGACTCGCTTACCAGACCCGTTCTCCGTCTGTGCTGTCCAGGCGTGCGCGGCCCTGCCCCTTAGGGCGCACGCACGCCTGGTCTTTGCGATTTAAAGGGCCGGTGCGCCACTGATTGGCGCATGAGGTTTTAATCTGTACCTTCACCTGTGCACTTCCCTACTTATACCTCACTTCTCCTGCACTCCCTTGCCGGATCTTGTTGCCATTGTGCCAGTGAAAGCGTTTCCTTGTGTGTTCCTAGCCTGTGTTCCAGACCTCCTGCCATTGCCCCTGACTACGATCCTTGCTGCCTGCCCTGACCTTCTGCTACGTCCGACCTTGCTCTTGTCTACTCCCTTGTACCGCGCTTATCTCAGCAGTCAGAGAGGTTGAGCCGTTGCCGGCGGATACGACCTGGTTGCTACCGCCGCTGCAAGACCATCCCGCTTTGCGGCGGGCTCTGGTGAATACCAGTAGCAACTTAGAACCGGTCCACCGACACGGTCCACGCCAAACCCTCTCTGGCACAGAGGATCCACCTCCAGCCAGCCGAATCGTGACAGTAGATCCGGCCATGGATCCCGCTGAGGTCCCGCTGCCAGTTGTCGCTGACCTCACCACGGTGGTCGCCCAGCAGTCTCAACAGATAGCGCAACAAGGCCACCAGCTGTCTCAACTGACCGTGATGCTACAGCAGCTACTACCACAGCTTCAACAATCATCTCCTCCGCCAGCTCCTGCACCTTCTCCGCAGCGAGTGGCCGCATCCAGCCTTTGCTTATCTTTGCCGGACAAATTTGATGGGGACTCTAAATTTTGCCGTGGTTTTCTTTCACAATGTTCCCTGCATTTGGAGATGATGTCGGACCAGTTTCCAACTGAAAGGTCAAAGGTGGCTTTCCTAGTTAGCCTTCTGTCTGGGAAAGCCCTGTCATGGGCCACACCGCTCTGGGACCGCAATGATCCTGTCACTGCCTCTGTACACTCTTTCTTCACGGAGATTTGAAGTGTCTTCGAGGAACCTGCCCGAGCCTCTTCTGCCGAGACTGCCCTGCTGAACCTGGTCCAGGGTAATTCTTCTGTTGGCGAGTACGCCATCCAATTCCGTACACTCGCCTCCGAATTGTCCTGGAATAACGAGGCCCTCTGCGCGACCTTTAAAAAAGGCCTTTCCAGTAACATAAAAAATGTGCTGGCCGCACGAGAAATCCCTGCTAACCTGCATGAACTTATTCATCTTGCCACCCGCATTGACATGCGATTTTCTGAAAGGCGTCAGGAGCTCCGCCAGGATATGGACTTTGTTCGCACGAGGTGGTTTCTCTGCCCGGCTCCTCTCTCCTCTGGTCCACTGCAATCCGTTCCTGTGCCTTCCGCCGTGGAGGCTATGCAAGTTGACCGGTCTCGCTTGACATCTCAAGAGAGGACACGACGCCGCATGGAGAACCTTTGCCTGTACTGTGCCAGTACCGAACATTTCTTGAAGGATTGTCCTATCCGACCTCCACGTCAGGAAAAACGCACGCTAACTCCGCACAAAGGTGAGACAGCTCTTGATGTGAACTCTGCTTCTCCACGTCTTACTGTGCCTGTGCGGATTTCTTCTTCTACCTTCTCCTTCTCAGCTATGGCCTTCTTGGATTCCGGATCTGCAGGAAATTTTATTTTGGCCTCTTTCATCAACAGGTTCAACATCCCGGTGACCAGTCTCGCCAGACCCCTCTACATCGCCTCTGTTAATAATGAAAGATTGGACTGTACTGTGCGTTATGGCACGGAACCCCTCTTAATGTGCATCAGACCCCATCACGAAAAAATTTAATTTCTGGTCCTCTCTAACTGCACTTCGGAAATTCTTCTTGGATTACCGTGGCTTCAACGCCATTCTCCAACCCTCGATTGGACCACCGGGGAAATCAAGAACTGGGGTACTTCTTGCCACAAGGACTGTCTTAAGCCTGCTCCCTGTACTGTCAGTCAAGTCCCTGTGGTTCCTCCGATATCTGGTCTCCCCAAGGCCTATCTGGATTATGCTGATGTTTTTTGCAAAAAACAAGCAGAGACTTTGCCTCCTCACAGGCCTTATGACTGTCCTATTGACCTCCTCCCTGGTACTACTCCACCCCGGGGAAGAATCTATCCTCTGTCTGCTCCGGAAACACAAGCCATGTCGGAGTACATCCAAGAGAATTTAAAAAAGGGGTTTATCCGCAAGTCTTCCTCCCCTGCCGGAGCTGGATTTTTTTTGTTTCCAAAAAAGACGGCTCCTTACGCCATGCTAGGTGGTCGTTGTTCTTTGCCCGTTTTAACTTTGAAATTCATTTTTGCCCTGCTGACAAGAACATTAGGGCTGATATCCTCTCTCGTTCATCGGATGCCTCTGAAGTGGAAGCTTCCCCGCAACACATTATTCCTCCGGACTGTCTGATCTCCACTTCTCCAGCTTCCATCAGACAAACTCCTCCAGGGAAGACCTTCGTCTCTCCACGCCAGCGCCTCAGGATTCCCAAGTGGGGACACTCCTCACACCTCGCAGGCCATGCTGGCATCAAAAAATCCACCCAGCTCATCTCTCGATTTTATTGGTGGCCTACCCTGGAAGCTGATGTTGTTGATTTCGTGCGGGCTTGTACAGTCTGTGCCCGGGACAAGACCCCTCGCCAGAAGCCTGCTGGTCTCCTCCATCCTCTGCCTGTTCCTGAACGACCATGGTCTCAGATTGGTATGGACTTTATTACTGACTTACCTTTATCCCATGGCAACACAGTTATTTGGGTGGTCGTTGATCGATTCTCCAAGATGGCACATTTTATCCCTCTTCCAGGCCTTCCTTCTGCGCCTCAGTTGGCGAAACAATTTTTTATACACATTTTTCGCCTTCACGGGCTGCCCACGCATATCGTCTCGGATAGAGGCGTTCAATTTGTGTCTAAATTCTGGAGGGCCCTCTGTAATCAGCTCAAAATCAAATTAAACTTCTTCTTATCATCCCCAATCAAATGGGCAAGTAGAAAGAATTAATCAGGTTCTGGGTGACTATTTGCGACATTTTGTTTCCTCCCGCCAGGATGACTGGGCAGATCTTCTACCATGGGCCGAATTCTCGTACAATTTCAGAATCTCTAAATCCCCATTCTTCGTGGTGTACGGCCGTCACCCTCTTCCCCCCCTTCCCACTCCCATGCCCTCTGGTTTGCCCGCTGTTGATGAGGTGACTCGGGACTTCTCCACCATATGGAAAGAGACTCAAAATTCTCTCTTACAGGCCTCATCCCGGATGAAAAAACATGCCGATAGGAAAAGAAGAATTCCCCCCATTTTTTCTCCCGGAGACAAAGTATGTCTCTCCGCCAAGTATGTCCGCTTTCCTGTCCTCAGTTATAAACTGGGACCACGTTATCTTGGTCCTTTCAAAATCAAGTGCCAAATCAACCCTGTCTCTTACAAACTCCTTCTTCCTCCTTCTCTCCGTATTTCTAATGCTTTCCATGTCTCTCTCCTTAAACCACTCATCCTTAACCGCTTCTCTCCCAAAGTTGTTTCTCCCACTCCAGTTTCCGGGTCCTCTGAAGTTTTTTCGGTGAAAGAAATTCTGGCATCCAAGACGGTCAGAGGTAAAAAAAAATTTTTGGGTTGATTGGGAGAATTGCGGCCCAGAGGAGAGATCATGGGAACCTGAGGACAACATCCTGGACAAGGATCTTATCCTCAAATTCTCAGGTTCCAAAAAGAGGGGGAGACCTAAGGGGGGGGGGTACTGTTACGCCGAGCGCTCCGGGTCCCCGTTCCTGCCGACCGGGTGCGCTGCGATAATGTTCCCAGCCGGGATGCGATTCGCGATGCGGGACACGCCCGCTCGCGATGCGCATCCCGACTCGCTTACCAGACCCGTTCTCCATCTGTGCTGTCCCGGCGTGCGCGGCCCCGCTCCTTAGGGCGCGCGCGCCGGGTCTTTGCGATTTAAAAGGCCGGTGCGCCACTGATTGGCGCATGAGGTTTTAATCAGTACCTTCACCTGTGCACTTCCCTACTTATACCTCACTTCCCCTGCACTCCCTTGCTGGATCTTGTTGCCATTGTGCCAGTGAAAGCGTTTCCTTGTGTGTTCCTAGCCTGTGTTCCAGACCTCCTGCCATTGCCCCTGACTACGATCTTTGCTGCCTGCCCTGACCTTCTGCTACGTCCGACCTTACTCTTGTCTACTCCCTTGTACCGCACTTATCTCAGCAGTCAGAGAGGTTGAGCCGTTGCCGGTGGATACGACCTGGTTGCTACCGCCGCTGCAAGACCATCCCGCTTTGCGGCGGGCTCTGGTGAATACCCATAGCAACTTAGAACCGGTCCACCGACACGGTCCACGCCAATCCCTCTCTGGCACAGAGGATCCACCTCCAGCCAGCCGAATCGTGACAATATGTTTGCTATGGGGATTTTATCCAGTCCCTAAAATGGACAGCAGAGGTCAGAAGAGAGCACTGTGGTCAGGGCATCACAGGAAATGCATTTTTTTTTTTGGATTTATCTTTAGTATACACCCCCTAAAAAGTACTGGAAGGATTACGATTTTTTAATAGAAGTGATTTACAAGTCTGTTTAACTTTATGGCACCAGTTGATTTAAAAAAAAAAAGTTTTCCACGGTAGAAACCCTTTAACACCCCACAGGCGTTTGATGAATTTTCGCTAAGCTTACATGTAAAAATGAAAAAAAAAAAAAATAAATTTCACTAAAATGCTGGTGTTACCCCAAATTTTCATTTTTCACAAGGGGTAATAGGAGAAAAAGCCCCCAAAATGTGTTACCCCATTTGTGGACTTAAATGAAAATACCCCATATGTGGACTTAAAGTGCTCTGCGGGTGTGTTAAGGATGGCTGCTGGTTAGGCCTTAAAATGTGCATGAATGCCACTGTATACTGCTGAGTGTAAACACAAGAAATATACACCAGACAAAGAGTTGGTATAAAACTCTTTCTTAGCTGGAAGCTCAGAAGCTGACCCCAAGAGTGGTAAAGAGTTCTGTTTATTACACGGAAGTATATTGGTTTTTACATTTGCCAAAGGGGAGGATAGTCATCACGTCAAAATCATCATGTTATATTTTGATTGGTTATTTGAGTTTTGTGTCTGTGTATATATTAACACTCCTTAAGGACGCAGGGTTTTTCCGTTTTTGCACTTTCGTTTTTTCCTCCTCACCTTTTAAAAATCATAACCCTTTCAATTTTGCACCTAAAAATCCATATGATGGCTTACTTTTTGCGCTACCAATTCTACTTTGCAGTGACATCAGTCATTGTACCCAAAACGGAAAAAAATCATTGTGCAACGAAATTGAAGAAAAGACGCCATGTTGTAACTTTTTGGGGCTTCCGTTTCTACGCAGTACATTTTTCGGTAAAAATGACACCTTAACATTATTCTGTAGGTCCATACGAATAAAATGATACTCTATTTATATAGGTTTGATTTTTGTCGTACTTCTATAATATAAAAAAAAAAAAAATCATAACTACATGCAGAAAAATGTATACGTTTAAAATTGTCATCTTCTGACCCCTATAACTTTTTTATTTTACCGCTTATGGGGTGGTATGAGGGCTCATTTTTTGCGCCGTGATCTGAAGTTTTTAGCGGTTCCATTTTGGTATTGATCGGACTTTTTGATCGCTTTTTGTTCATTTTTCATGATGTAAAAAGTGACCAAAAATACGTTATTTTGGACTTTGGAATTTTTTTGCTCGTCCGCCATTGACCGCACGGTTTAATTAATGATATATTTTTTTATAGTTTGGACATTTATGCACGTGGCGATACCACATATGTTTATATTTATTTTTATTTACATGTTTTTTATGGGAAATGGGGGGTGATTCAAACTTTTATTAGGGAAAGGGTTAAATGACATTTATAAACTTTTTTTTTTTACACTTTTTCTTTGCAGTGTTATAGCTCCCATAGGGACCTATAACACTGCACACACTGATCTTATACCCTTGTTCACTGCAAAGCCATAGCTTTGCAATGATCAAAGTTATTGGCGGTCGATTGCTCAAGCCTGCATCTCAGGCTTGGAGCAATCAATCGCCGAAGGGACACACTGGAGGAAGGTAAGAGGACCTCCGCTCGTGTCCCAGCTGATCGGGACACCGCATTTTCACTGAGCAGCCAGGCAGCTTTCACATTCGTTTTAGATGCGGTGTGCTGCCGCAAGCTATTAGCCCTGGGACCTGGCTTCAGATACATGCCGGGACCGACCCGATATGACGCGTTATATCGCGGGAGCCGGCCAATGACGAAAATATACATCCTTAATCGTTAAGGGATTAACCCCTTAAGGACGCAGGACATAAATGTACGTCCTGGTGCGGTGGTACTTAACGCACCAGGACGTACATTTATGTCCTAAGCATAACCGCGGGCATCGGAGCGATGCCTGTGTCATGCGCGGCTGATCCCGGCTGCTGATCGCAGCCAGGGACCCGCCGGCAATGGCCGACGCCCGCGATCTCGCGGGCGCCCGCCATTAACCCCTCAGGTGCCGGGATCAATACAGATCCCGGCATCTGCGGCAGTGCGCGATTTGAATGAATGATCGGATCGCCCGCAGCGCTGCTGCGGGGATCCGATCATTCATAACGCCGCACGGAGGTCCCCTCTCCTTCCTCCGTGCGGCTCCCGGCGTCTCCTGCTCTGGTCTGTGATCGCGCAGACCAGACCAGACGATGACCGAAAACACTGATCTGTTCTATGTCCTATACATAGAACAGATCAGTATTAGCAATCATGGTATTGATATGAATAGTCCCCTATGGGGACTATTCAAGTGTAAAAAAAAATATAAAAAAATGTAAAAGTAAAAGTAAAAAAAAAGTGAAAAATCCCCTCCCCCAATAAAAAAGTAAAACGTCCGTTTTTTCCTATTTTACCCCCAAAAAGCGTAAAATTTTTTTTTTATAGACATATTTGGTATCAACGCGTGCGTAAATGTCCGAACTATTAAAATAAAATGTTAATGATCCCGAACGGTTAACGGCGTGAACGGAAAAAAAAAAAGTCCAAAATTCCTACTTTTTTAATACATTTTATAAAAAAAAAAATTATAAAAAATGTATTAAAAGTTTTTTATATGCAAATGTGGTATAAAAAAAAAGTACAGATCATGGCGCAAAAAATGAGCCCCCATACCGCCGCTTATACGGAAAAATAAAAAAGTTATAGGTCATCAAAATAAAGGGATTATAAACGTACTAATTTGGTTAAAAAGTTTGTGATTTTTTTTAAGCGCAACAATAACATAGAAGTACGTAATAATGGGTATCATTTTAATCTTATTGACTCTCAGAATAAAGAACACACGTCATTTTTACCATAAATTGTACGGCGTGAAACGAAACCTTCCAAAATTAGCAAAATTGCGTTTTTCGTTTTAATTTCCCCACAAAAATAGTGTTTTTTGGTTGCGCCATACATTTTATGATATAATGAGTTATGTCATTACAAAGGACAACTGGTCGCGCAAAAAACAAGCCCTCATACTAGTCTGTGGATGAAAATATAAAAGAGTTATGATTTTTAGAAGGCGAGGAGGAAAAAATGAAAACGTAAAAATTAAATTGTCTGAGTCCTTAAGGCCAAAATGGGCTGAGTCCTTAAGGGGTTAAAGGGGCTCTCCAAGAAATTTTTTTTTTTTTATATATCAACTGGCTCCAGAAAGTGAAACAGATTTGTAAATTAGGAATATGGAAAGAACTCCAGCTCAGGTGCAGATCAAATCAATGTAGTTTTATTTTACATCACGCCAGAAGCAACATACTGATGACTAAGGCCAGCACCTGGCCGAAACGCATCACTTCCGATCTGTTACCTGTTGCTTCTGGCGTGATGTAAAATAAAGCTACATTGATTTGATCTGCACCTGAACTGGAGTTCTTTCCATATTCCTTATTGTCTGCGAGTGAAAGTCCGCACTCTCTCCGTGCTCGATATCCGGACCAGGGGTGAGCTGGCTTCATTTCTAGCTTTGTAAATTACTTCCATTAAAAAAATCTTAATCCTTTCAGTACTTATGAGCTTCTGAAGTTAAAGCTGTTCTTTTCTGTCTAAGTGCTCTCTCATGACACGTGTCTCGGGAACCGCCCAGTTTAGAAGAGGTTTGCTATGGGACTTTGCTCCTAAACTGGGCAGTTCCCGAGACACATGTCATCAGAGAGCACTTAGACAGAAAAGAACAACCTTAACTTCCGAAGCTCATAAGTACTAAAAGGATTAAGATTTTTTAATAGAAGTAATTTAGAAATCTGTTTAACTTTCTGGAACAAGTTGATATATAAAAAAAAGTTTTTTCCTGGATAACCCCTTTAAGTATCCTTTTCTCTCTTGGCCAAAGTTCAATTATGCTTCCCTCTCACTCTCATACTGGAAAATTCCAGATTTCTCTCCCCCTACACAGTCTATATCTCTTCAAATATTTTGTGTATCAATTTCAGCCTTATTTATGTCGCTTCTCTTGGCCTCGTTTCAAGGTCTTCATCTTCTTGGTCAGCAAGTTAGCAAGCTGAAATGTCTCATAAGGAAAATAATGTTTTTCTGCAGCATATTAGCATATATATATATATTGATCAGTAATCAAAATGATAACGGTCATCCTTATTAGGTGCACTACAGAGCTCAGAAGGAAAGGAACGCCATTGGGCTTTTGGAGAGAGAATTTGGCTGGAATTGAAGTCGGGGGGCCATGTGCGTATAAAAAGCCCATTGTGCCAGAACAGTTGACCACCCCCCCCACTAGTGAGCCCATTTTGGAAACTACACCCCTCAAGGAATGTATCAAGGGGTGCAGTGAGCACTTATACCCCACTGGCGTTTGACAGATTTTGGAGCAGTGGGCTGTGCAAATGAAAAATAAAATTTTTCATTGTCACGGACCACTATTCCAAAAATCTTTCAAACACCTGTTTGGTGTAAATGCTCACTGCACCCCTTCTTACATTCCTTGAGGGGTGTAGTTTCCAAAATGAGCTCACATGTGGGTGTATTTATTTTTAATTTTTTGCATTTATGTCAGTACTGCTCACCCCTGTGCAGAAAACCAATTTAGGCCTCAAATGTTAGAGGTGTGCTCTCATTCCTTAGTCATGTTATGCACCCGCAGATCAGTTTGCGTCCACATATGGTGCATATCTGTATTTGGGAGAAATTGTGTTTTGGGGTGCATTTGCTCCTTTTACTCCTTATGAGAAAGAAAAGTAAAAAATTTTTTAAGTAAAGTTTTATTAAGCATTTTCAAATTTCCAAAACAGCGAAACACATAGAACATATTAGACAGAAAAATCTATGCCAACAAAGGAGACCATGACAGCGGGCTCCACGCAGGGAGCTAATGAGCTAAGTTGTGTAGACAAACTGATGTCCAGAAAAAGTATATAATATACATATGGCGAAATCGATGACATCCATAGCATACATCAATAGAGTAAAATAACCACAAGGGTGATAAACAACAACGGTATGCTATCAGAGAGAAACGTGGGAAATTAGCGATATGCGTAGAGCAGCCAAGCATATGTGGAGGTTAAACAAAATGGTATGGTCTCCAATCAGGCTATAGGGAGTAAGGGGGAAATCAGGAGGGGAAGAAAAAGAGTTAGAAGAGGTAGAGAGAAGGGAGGCGGAAAAAGAGAAATGGGGGGGGGGGGGAGAAGAGAAGAAAAGACGTATGCAGGTTGGTCGTTAATCCGTATACTCACCGTGTCAGACACCGGGATCCGCCCCTCCGCGATCTCCAGCTGGTTTGAGGCAAATGAGTGTAAGAGTTGTAATCACAGGTGGGTGGTGGCTATGTGTCATCCCCATCATGAATAGGGGGTGGGGGTGGGAAGTAGGGGAGGTAGGGTCTCTCGAGTGAAGAGATATCCCTATGGTTTCAAATTCCTTAGAGGAGAGGAATAGCTGCCAGGGAGACCAGGTAACCTCATATTTCACCAGACGGTGGGGGGAGTTGGCTAGGAGCTCCTCCATCCTATGGATGCGAGTCACCTCCTGGAACCAGGAAGAGACAGTAGGTGGTTTGGGGGATTTCCACAGTCGAGGAATTACCGTCCTTGCCGCTATGAGAAGAAAGATGCCAAGCGGGAGAGAAGTCTTGGTATGTTTGGTGGGAATATAAATAATAAGTAGTGTTGCTCGCGAATATAGCATTGCTCGTGAATATAGCACTATATATTCGTAATTACGAATATTTTTTTTTTTTACAGTACACATAACAGTGATCATCCCTCTCTGCTTCCAGCTTGTGTGGTGTAAAGAAGGCTCTAATACCACTGTGTGAAACTGGTGTGCGAATTTTCGCATATGCTAAAATTAGCATATGCTAATTTTCGCATATGCAAATTTTTGCTTGTACTTATCTTTGTGTATGCTAATTTTCGCATTTGCTAATTTTCGCATACGCGTATTTTTGCATATGCGAAAATAAAACGCGAATATTCGCAAATATATGACGAATATTCGTCCATATATTCACGAATATTCGCGAATTCGAATATGGCCTATGCCGCTCAACACTAATAATAAGGCAGTCTCTGGTGTTAAGGGGAGTTGTACGGAGGAGATGTGTGAAATTATACTAAATACGTTGGACCAAAAGTCTGATAATAGTGGGCAGGTTAGCCAGATGTGTAACATAGTGCCTGTGGAGGCAAAGCAGCGCCAGCACGTGTTATGAAGTCCTGGATAGAAAGATGCCAGCAGAGCTGAAACTCTGTACCACTGAGTAAAAACCTTATAATTAGTTCCCTGCGCTTTGCAGGATATTGAGGATCTATGACAGTTAACAAGGGCTTTCTGCCAGTCATCATCAGAGATCTGGTGCCTAAGGTCCGCCTCCCACCCTGTCTCGAAGGGCAACGGTTTAGAAGTCACCTTGTCTAACAATAGGGAGTATAAAGCACTGATTAGACGAGGGGGTGGTTGTGAATGGACGCACAAGCGTTCAAAATCAGTGAGTGAGCAATGAAGATGCAAGGTATATTTGGAGGTGTTATAAAGATGGCTTTGTTGGTGGTATTGAAAAAGGTGTATGGGAGATGTGGGGGTGTCCTGCAAGATGTCAGACAGGGATTTAAGGGAGGTAGGATTCAGAAGGATTATAGACCTGTTAGTTTAACCTCAGTTGTATGTCAATTGTTAGAGGGTTTCCTAAGAGATGCTTTTTGGAATATCTTGATAAAAATAAATGTATGACCCCGTATCAGCATGGATTTATGAGGGATCGGTCCTGTCAAACTAACCTGATCAGCTTTGACGAGGAGGTGAGCTCCAGACTGGACCAGGGGCAATTGCTGGATGTCGTATATCTGGATTTTTCCAAAGCATTTGATACGGTTCCACATAAAAGTTTGGTGCATAAAATGAGAAGATTTGGGCTGGGGGAGAATGTGTGCAAGTAGGTAAGTAACTGGCTCAATGATAGGAAACAGAGGATGATTATTAAAGGTACTTATTCTGATTGGGTGACTGTTACTAGTGGGGTACCACAGGGGTCCGTCTTGGGTCCTGTCCTATTTAATATATTCAGTAATGACCTCGCAGAGGGGTTGAATAGTAAAGTAGCAATCTTTGCAGATGACACTAAACTCTGTAAAGCGGTAAACACTATACACTATAGAGGACAGTGAACTGTTACAAATGGATCTGGATAGGTTGGAGGTTTGGGCTGAGAAGTGGCAGATGAGGTTCAACACTGATAAATGTAAGGTAATGCACATGGGGAAGAAAAATCCGGGCTGGGATTATGTATTAAATGGGAGAACACTTGGGACAACATACATGGAAAAGGACTTAGGAGTCTTTGTTAACAGTAAATTTAGCTGTAGTGACCAGTGTCGGGCAGCTGCTGCCAAGGCTAATAAAATTATGGGGTGCCTCAATCGGGGCATAGATGCCCACGACAAGGAAATAATTATACCGCTGTACAAATCACTAGTCAGACCACACAAAGAATACTGTGTACAGTACTGGGCACCAGTGTACAAGAAAGATATAGTGGAGCTGGAAAAGGTTCAAAGACGGGCAACCAGAGTAATACGAGAATGGGAGGACTACAGTACCCAGAACGATTATCAGAATTAGGGTTATTTAGTTTAGAAAAAAGAAGGCTTAGGGAAGACCTAATAACTATGTATAAATATATCAGGGGACAGTACAGAGATCTCTCCCATGATCTATTTATACCCAGGACTGTATCAATAACAAGGGGGCATCTTCTACGTCTAGAGGAAAGAAGGTTTCTACACCAGCACAGATGGGGAGTTTTTACTGTAAGAGCAGTGGGACTGTGGAATTCTCTCCCGGAGGAGGTGGTCATGGTGAACTCTGTAATAGAGTTCAAAAATGGTCTGGATGCATTTTTGGAGAGTAATAACATTGCTGGTTATGTATACTAGATTTATAGGGACAGAGGGTTGATCCACGGATTTATTCTGATTGCCATATTTGGAGTCAGAAAGGAATTTTTACCTCTAGTGTGAGGGTTTTTTGCCTTCCTCTGGATCAACTCAACTCAATAGGGACTTATTAGGGTTATAGGTTGAACTTGATGGACTCTGGTCTTTTTTCAACCTTATGAACTATGTTACTATGTTACTATGTTAAAGACCACGCCACTGTCTCTGGAGAAGGAGAGGAAGGACCCTCCGTTGGCGGTCGGGGAAAAGGATTGGTTATCAAAAAGAGGCATTAAGGGACCATCTGGAGGGAACAATGGGAGGTTCAACATGTAACGCCGTCTTGCTAAATAGATGGAGTGTATCACTGGTGGCAGTAGGGAGGGGGTCGGCGTCAATGAGTTGCCTCTCCAAACGTATCCATTGCTTGCCCGTAGTATGGGTACAGCAGAGAAAACGGACTCGAAAGGACAGCTGCTAGGTAATAGGACATATAGTCTGGCAATGCAAGGCCACCTTTCTGTTTCTGCCTAATCATGACGTGTTTTGTAGTGTTGAGCGGCATAGGCCATATTCGAATTCGCGAATATTCGCGAATATATGGACGAATATTCGTCATATTCGCGAATATTCGCATTTTCGTAATGTTCTCGTTTTATTTTCGCATATGCGAATATTCACGTGTACGAAAATTAACATATGCGAAAATTTCCATATAAAAAAATTTACATAAGCTAAAATTCGCATATGCGAAAATTATCATATGCACATTTTTCGCATATGCGAAAATTCGCACACCAGTCTCACACAGTAGTATTAGAGCCTTCTTACACCACATAAGCTGGAAGCAGAGAGGGATGATCACTGTGATGTGTACTGTGGAAAAAAAAATAAATAAAAAAAAAATAAAACGAATATTCAGAATTACGAATATATAGCGCTATATTCGCGAATATTCGCGAATTCACGAATATGCGATATTCGCGAATAAAATTCGAATTGCGAATATTCGCGAGCAACACTAGTGTTTAGCTAGTTTCCACACAAAATCGTATTGAAGCTTGTAAAGTTCCTGGAAAAAGGTACGGGGTAAGTGAAGTGGGACACTAGAGAATAAATACAGGAGTCTGGGGAGAATATTCATTTTCATTATGTTAACTCTGCCCAACAGGAGAACTCCTTGTTCTCCCATCTGGTCAGATCCTTTCTCAGCGAGTTAAAGGGGTATTCCAGGCAAAAACTTTTTTATATATATCAACTGGCTCTGGAAAGTTAAACAGATTTGTAAATTACTTCTATAAAAAAATCTTAATCCTTCCAATAGTTATTAGCTTCTAAAGTTTTCTGTCTAACTGCTCAATGATGATGTCACGTCCCGGGAGCTGTGCATGATGAGAGAATATCCCTTGCATGATAGGAAAATATCCCCATAGGAGCTGGACAGCTCCCGGGACGTGAGTCATCAGAAAGCAGTTAGACAGAAAACAGCAACTCAACTTCAGAAGCTAATAACTGTTGGAAGGATTAAGATTTTTTAATAGAAGTAAATTACAAACCTGTTTAACTTTCCGGAGCCAGTTGATATATATAAAAAAGTTTTTGCCTGGAATACCCCTTTAAGGAGCCGCGGGAAATTGAGTCTGAAGGAATCAACCAAATTCACAGGAACCTGGACGCCCAGATATTTGATTGCGTGTGTCTGCCACTTGAACGGGTAGGAGTGTTGAAGGAGGCGTTGAGAGTGTTGCGGGAGGGAAACATTAAGAGCTTCACATTTGTTCAGGTTAAGTTTATAGTTGCTATGTGTGGAGTATTGGTGTATGGTGGACATTAGGGAAGGCAGGGAGATGAGGGGGGAAGAGATGTAGAGAAGAAGGCCGTCTGTGTAAGCCAAACATTAGTAGTGGTTAGTGGGAGTGAGTAGACCTTTGATGTCAGGATTGTTACGGATCGCCACCAGGAGGTGCTCCATACAGAGGGCGTACAGTAGAGGGCGCAACCTTGTCTCGTGCCATTACGGATAGTAAACGGGGTCGATAAACAGCCATTAATATGAATCCGCGCTTGCGGGTCAGCGTACATGGCCATTATCCGGGCAATCACCCGGCATCCTAGACCAATTTGAGAGAGGGCAGCAAATATGAACTCCCAGTCCACCCGGTCAAATGCCTTCTCGGCATCAAGAGATAAAAGGATAAGAGGATAATTATGCTTCTTAGCACAATGAATAGCCAAAAAGGTTCTGAGGGTGTTATCACTGGCCTCTCAGCCGGGTATAAAGCCGCTTTGGTCCGGGTGAACTAGAGAGGCCATGTGCGCCACCAGTCTATTGGCTATTAGTTTAGTGAATAGTTTTGCGTCGGTATTGATGAGGGAGATGGGACGGTAGCTGGAGCTTGCCCTCTTTTGGGATGACAGTAATATAAGCCTGTAAGAAATCAGATGGAGGGGGGAGAATCCGAGGAGATGTTATTAAAGGCTTCAAGCAGGTGAAGGGACAATTCCAAGCGGAGAGTCTTATAAAAGCTGGCCGTATATCCGTCAGGACCCAGACTCTTTCCAGCCGACATAGAGGATATGGCCACATCCAGCTCCTCCCCTGTGAAGGGTTCCTCCCTGTCTTGAATAACAGAGTCTGGTAGGCGGGGCAGTGCCGTGTTCTCAATGTATTGGGGGAGTGCGAGTGATGTATGGGTAGGGGAGGAGGAATTGTCAAGTTTAGGGAGATTGTAGAGATCTGGGTAGTATCGTTTAAAGACCTTGAGTATATCAGGGGTAAGAGAGCATAGTGGTCCCGTGCGAAAGTTGATGGCGGGGACAAAAAGGGAGGACGTGCAATCTCTAAGAGCACGTGCAAGTAGTTTCCCCACTTGTAGTAGAGCTTCCCAGTAAGTTGAGAGTAGTACTTATGTTGAGAAGAGAGAAGTTCAAGGAGCTCTCCTCTAGTGCGGATGAGATCATGGAAAGTACTATCTAGTTGAGATTGTTTGTGTAAGGTTTCAAGTGTACATAATCTGGAGTGAAGGGTGTTTAGCTTAGCCGACCGCTCCCTTTTTAACCTAGAGCCATGTTGCATCAGGATACCCCTGAGCATGCATTTTAGTGCTTCTCATTTGACCATGGGGGAAGAGGGATCTGAGGCATGATCTTGTTGAAAGTGAGCAATCGCAGTATGTAGATTTTGCAGGCAAAGAGGGTCACGGAGCAGAGAATCATTCAGTATCCATGTAGAATGGGGCTTGGAAAAAGTTGGGAGGGTCAGTGAGCAAAACACGGGGCATGATCAGATAGGGTGATGGTTCCTATATGTGCATGGGGGATAGATAGAAGAAGGTGTTGGGGACAGAAAATATAATCCAGCCTACTGTACATTTGGCGTGGATGGGAGTAAAACGTGTAATCCCTGTCCTGTGGGTGGAGGGACCTCCACACATTGCTGAGCTGCATCGAATGGAGTTTCTTTCTCAGAGCTCTGAGCTTGTTATGTGAGATGGTGGAACAACCAGTAGACATATCCACACAAGGGGACAGCGGTAGATTAAAGTCTCCACTGAGCAGAATGGGGCCAGTGGCAAATGTTGCCAGGGCGTCCAGAACTCTGAAAAGGAAAGGAACCTGGCCTTGATTAGGGGCGTAAACCGCTGCAACCAATAAAGGTTGTCCAGCAACTGTACAATTAGCAAAAACAAAACAGGCCTGGGGATCTATCTATGTCATGGTGATTGTGATCGGGAGTGTTCTGTGAAAGGCCAGTGAAGCATCTTTGGTTCGGGAGTCACGGTTGACACTATGTATCCAATGTGAGTAGTATTTGGCAGAAATGGGGGGTATGTGGCCATCCTTAAAGTGTTTCTCTTTTATTGACAAGATCTGAGCCTTCTGTTTATGAAAGGAATAGAGAATTTTGGCACATTTTTCAGGGGATCCCTTAACGTTAAGGGATGCTAGTTTAATGTTCGCTGCCATAGTGAGGGAGGGGTGGTGTGGTCAACTTAGCAGCGGAGTCGCGGAGAAGAGGAATCCCTGGGCTGCACGGTGTGAGGACGGAGAAAGCGACCAGCCTGCAAAGAGAAGAGGGGACAAGGAAATATGAGAAAGGTACAATAAGAGGGTGGCAAGAGGTAATCAACGACCATAAAGGAACAGTCACAAGGGGTCTAGAGGAGGTGACCATAAAGGCCAGTGTCAGGACTAGGGCCAGCCTAATCAGCAAGCTAGTGGGGAAAAACGTGGTAGGAGTACCGGTCATGTGTAGTGACAGTGGTGGTGAGTGAGAGGGTCACTACAGGCACACGAGTGTGAAACTAAGGCCAATTACAGTCCGAGGATCATCCATCGGAGCGTGATATAGGTGAGGGCCAAACAATCAAAAGGCAGTCGTGCAGCTGCCAAGTAATGAAAGAGTTGGGAGGCAGAAGTAGCTAACTAGACTAATGATGGTAGGGGAGGGAGTTATGTGGTATGTGCAACAATAAGTACTAGAAGAACAAGGAAAGATAAAAGAAAAACAGTCATAAGGCACATTAGATCAACAATGTTGCAATAATTGGTCTCACATCAAATATCCTCACAGGGTCCAAGTTCAGTGGAGCATTGGAGGAGACTGAGGGGCAGCGTGAACCTTTGAGGTGATGAGGTCAAGCAGGTTCGGTTCACCTCAGGTGTTATGCTTGTAAGTAGGAGGTGGTGGCTCAGGTACCCGGGAGGATCTGGCGTCTCCAGCGCCATGGCGCTGAGTGGGTGTTATCGGAGATGCCGTGAGAGAG
This sequence comes from Hyla sarda, assembly GCF_029499605.1. Taxonomy (NCBI): domain Eukaryota; kingdom Metazoa; phylum Chordata; class Amphibia; order Anura; family Hylidae; genus Hyla; species Hyla sarda. The sequence continues at coordinate 139,070,001 of NC_079195.1, read as the reverse complement.
GGTGGAACAGACGGTCCCACTCAGGAAGGGGCACCCAAAGTAGTTTGAAGGTCTGAAGGAAAGTGGACAAGTCCTCCAGGCGTCGAAGCGTGGCTGACGTGGCACCATGTCTGGCGTTCAGAGAAAAAGGGAAGCCCCATCTGTAGATAATATGGGTATTTTGGAGTAGATGGAGAAGAGGATTGAGGGCAGCTCTCAGCCTGAGTGTGCGTAGGGGTGAATCAGGGTACAGGTGAACTGTAGAGCCATTATAGGAGATATTCTTCAGATCTCTTGCTTCAGATCTCGTCTTTCACGAGGAAATGATGAAATTGACAGATCACATTGCGCGGTTTCTTGGGGTCCGGATATTTTGCCTTGAGGGCACGGTGGGCTCTATCCAGTTCCAAGGGAGTGTCCTGGGGCCTTTGTAGGACTTCGTTGAAAAGTCTCTGTATGGTAGCAGTGATGTCTTTGGGCGGCACTGACTCCGGCAGTCTTTTCACATGAATGTTGTTTCTCCGATTTCTATTATCTAGGTCATCTAGATGTTCAATCTCATGCAACTGTTGCGCCTGTAAGGCCACCGTAGAGTAATTCAGTGAGTGAAGTTGTGAAGTGACCGAGGTGCAAAATTCCTCTAGGCTTTTTACAAGGTCACGGAGATGCGAGATTTCAGCCTTCAAAGGCTTGAGATCCTGGCGCCAGGTGGCCTTGAGATCGGTGGACATCGTCTGCATATCTGATTTGGTAGGTAGCAGAGCAAGGAGGGCTTGAAGTTCCGGAAAATTCTGTAGGGTGTTGACGGCAGCCTCAGGAGTAGGCAGATTAGGTGCCGGGTGAGATAGAAGTGAGGTCGAGGCACTGCCTGTCATTTGAGAGCGGCGGGGAGGACGTATAGTGGCCGTCAACGTATCATCAGAGGATTAATGACCAGAGTTAGCGGATAGTCTAGCGGATTGTTTAAGTGGAGTTCTGAATAGAGTTTTTTTTTTGTGGGTGGGCTGGCACTCCAATACTCAGGGGAGTCACTGTCTGTTTTCAGGATCACCATCAGACCCTGAGTCCATGACAGTAGACCAGTCAGTGACATCTTGTGCAGATGGGCCTGGAACAGATGGTGGAAACTTAGATGATGAAGGTCCCATAGGGTCAGAAGGCCGTATGGCCAAAGAGGGATTCGTGGAGGCATTGCGGCTCGGAGGGTCCCTGTACCGTTTCTCCAGAGGGGGTGCCGCAGCCGCTTGGGCAAAGGAGGGCGCCCCAGACATGTGAGGGGCTTCTGCCCATATGTGTACTGGGACAAGCAGTGAGAAGTCTCTCCAGGCCTAAGGTGAAAGAGGTGATGAGATGAGTGTTCCATTGGAGTAGTAGCAGTAAGAGCAGACATCTCTGGTAGAGAGGGAAGGTGGGTAGTGGTTGCAAAAAATGGACAGCAGGGCCAGGCATGGCTGAAAAAGAAGGTGGGGTGCAAGGGGGGCCTCCAATCCCTGCCATGGGTGTAACAAGAAGGGAGGAGGTCAAACTCCCCTGGTCTGTGACATATGGTGCCATCCTGGTCTCCGACATGGCGTTGTGCTGAAGCAGGGGGTCAGGGGGGCCTCCACTCCCTGCCATGTTTGCTGCAAGCAGGGAAGAGGACAGTCTCCCCTGGTCCGGGGTGTCGCCAGACGCTGCAGGCTCCATCACAGTGTGGAGCTGAGGTGAAGGGCCAGGGGGGCCCTTAGAATAGAGCCCTTTTCTCGTGTGCCTGCACAGAGCTCACATTAGGTGCGACTCATCACCAGCGCGTCCAGGCCACGCCCTCAGAAAGTTACATTTTTAAAGCAAGTATTCTACTGAGGTTTTTTCCCACCAGCAAAAACGCCAAAAAAAAGAACTGCCAGAGAAACTGCCACAGCTTTTTCCTGCATTTTGGCAGTTTTTCTGGTGTTTTTTCTGGCGTTTTTCCTGGTGTGTGGAAACAGCCAATTTTGTACCCTGTGGCAGTTTTTCACTGCCTTCAGGGTACCACTTTGTGGTTCAGATGCAGAGCGCCTTGTCCAAGGAGTGTAAGGAGATGAGGAGTGATGTACAGCATCACTGCTTACCTCCTCTGGCACTTTAATATACAGGGGTTCAAAGTGTACCTGTGAATACTATGCAGGAGCAGGGACTCTAGTCACTATATTGACATGACTCCCTGTTCCTATAGCCCCTTTGGGCGGTATACAGTATATACAGCTATCTATAGATAGCTGTATATAGTGTATAAAGAAGCCGACGTCCCTAACCTCTGTGTAGCTCTGCCCCTTAGCGCACAGCTCAGTAAGGGGTTAAATGAGCCAGCAATGTGTATACTCTGTAGTCAAGAACACAGCTGAGTCCCGAAATTCACATCACTGATTCATATTTGCCTTTCAGAGCAGTGATTGGCCAGATGGTTCCAGCCAGTCACTGCCATGAGTGGCATATATGAATAAGAGATGTGAATTTCTATTCAAATCACTGACCAGCTGTATAAAACAGAGATGCAGAGCGCAAAAGAATTGCTGCTCCGCATTTCAGTAATATAAAGGACGATTGCCACAGGTGTCAGGAGTGACACCCGCAAGGATCTATTATTACACGCACTACAGCTGCCAGTATGAAACAGTCTGTTCCATGCTGGGAGGAGTAGTAGTAAATAAATAAAGAAGATAAATAGTAGCAAAAGAATAAAGAAGATACATTTTAAAACAAGTAAAAATCACACACACTTTATAAAACACATAATTAAAATGCATTATTAATAACAAGTTTTACAAAATTAATTAAAAAAAATATTATTTTTACAATTACATGGCCCTTTATATATCTTTAACCCCTTCACGACCACAGATGTAAATGTACGTCCTGGCTTGGCGGGACTTCCCACACCAGGACGTACATTTATGTCCTGTGTATGACTGCGAGCATCGGAACAGTGCTCGCATCATACGCGGCAGGTTCCGGCTGATAACAGCAGCAGGGGACCCATCCGTAATGGCCGACATCCGCGATGGCGCGGATGACCACCATTAACCCCTCAGATGCCGTGATCAATACAGATCACGGCATCTGCGGCATTGCGGTACTTTGATTGGATGATCGGATCGCCCGCAGCGCTGCCGCGGCCATCCGATCATCCAGCATGTCGACCGGAGGTCCCCTCACCTGGCTCCGGCTGTCTCCCGGGGTCTTCTGCTCTGGTCTGCGATCGAGCAGACCAGAGCAGAAGATCACCGATATTACTGAGCAGTGCTGTGTCCTATACATAGCACTGCACAGTATTGGCAATCAAAAAATTGCTATAGATAGTCCCCTATGGGGACATAAAAAGTGTAAAAAAAAAGTTGAAAAATGTAAAACAAAGTTAAAAAAAAGGAAAAAATCCCCTCCCCCAATAAAAATTTAAATTGTCCGTTTTTGCCATTTTACCCCCAAAAAGCGTAATTTTTTTTTAATAAACATATTTGATATTGCCATGTACGTAAATGTCAGAGCTATCAAAATATAATGTTAATGATCCCGTACGGTGAATGGCGTAAACGTCAAAAATTAAAAAGTCCAAAAATGCTGCTTTTTTGTCACATTTTATTCAAAAATTTTTTTTATAAAAAATGATCTAAAAGTTTTATATATGCAAATGTGGTATCTAAAAAAAAGTACAGATGACGGCGCAAAAAATGAGCCCTCATAACGCCCTATATACGGAAAAATGAAAAAAGTTATAGGTGGTCAAAATAGGGCGATTTTAGATTACTGATTTTGTACAAAAAGTTTTAGATTTTTTTTAAGTGTTATAAAAGTATCTAGCCATGGGTATCATTTTAATCATATTGACCCACAGAATAAAGAACACATATCATTTTTACCATAAATTTTACAGTGTGAAAACGAACCCCTCCAAAATGTGCAAAATTTGGGTTTTCATTTAAATTTCCTCCCTAAAATTTTTTTGGGGGGTTCACCGAACCTTTTATGGTAAAATGAGAAGATTCATTCCAAAGTACAATTGGTCACACAAAAAATAAGCCCTTATATGGGTCTGTAGATGGAAATATAAAAGAGTTATGGATTTTAGAAGGCGAGGAGGAAAAAACGAAAACGCAAAAATAAAATTGGTCTGGTCCTTAAGGTGAAAATGGGCTTGGTCATTAAGGGGTTAATATTGCCAGCTACATTTTTATGTCCCTGCCCACTTACAATTGGTCCCTGATTGAAACTTAATAAAAATTTCTTAATAAAAAATTCCATACAATTTTTTCCATCCCTACTGTACCTTTTTTTTTTAACCCCTTAACGACCACAGACGTAGATGTACATCCTGGTTTAGCGGGACTACCCGCATCAGGACGTACATTTACGTCCTGTGTATGACCGCGAGCATCGGAAGGGTGCTCGCGTCATACACGGCAGGTTTCAGCTGCTAGCAGCAGCCGGGGACCCGCCGGTAATGGCCGACATCCGCGATTGCGCGATGTCCACCATTAACCCCTTCGATGCCGTGATCAATACAGATCATGGCATCTGCGGCATTGCGGCACTTTGATTGGATGATCGGATCGCCCCGCAGAGCTGCCGCTGGGATCCGATCATCCAGCATGACAGCTGGAGGTCCCCTTACCTAACTCCGGCCGTCTCCCGGGGTCTTCTGCTCTGGTCTGCGATCGAGCAGACCAGAGCAGAAGATCACCGATAATACTGAGCAGTGCTGTGTCCTATGCATAGCACTGCACAGTATCAGCAATCAAACGATTGCTATAGATAGTCCCCTATGGGAACATAAAAAGTGTAAAAAAAAAAGTTGAAAAATGTAAAAATAAAAAGTAAAAAAAAAGTGAAAAATCCCCTCCCCCAATAAAAATGAAAATTGTCAGTTTTTCCAATTTTCCCACCAAAAAGTGTAAAATTTTTTTACAAGCATATTTGGTATTGCCACGTGCATAAATGTCCAAACTATCAAAATATAATGTTAATGATCCCGTACAGTGAATGGCGTAAACGTAAAAAATTAAAAAAGTCCACAAATCCTGCTTTTTTGACACATTTTATTAAAAATTTTTTTTATAAAAAATGATCTAAAAGTTTTATATATGCAAATGTGGTATCTAAAAAAAGTAAAGATGACGGCGCAAAAAATGAGCCCTCATACTGCCCTATATATGGAAAAATGAAAAAGTTATAGGTGGTCAAAATAGGGCGATTTTAGATTACTGATTTTGTACAAAAAGTTTTTGATTTTTTTTAAGTGGTACAAAAATATAAAAGTATCTAGCCATGGGTATCAAAAACAAACATTATATGGGTCTGTACATGGAAATATAAAGGAGTTATGGATTTTAGAAGGCGAAGAGGAAAAAACAAAAATGCTAAAATAAAATTGGCCTGGTCCTTGAGGTGAAAATGGACTTGGTCATTAAGGGGTTAATCTAGAGAGAGGGAGGAAGGCGCCTCATGTGCGGGATCAGTAGATCTTGTTGGTGGGGATAGGGGACGGTAATTCCCAAACCGCTTACCAAAGTTGGTTGTGCGCCCACACACAACAAGGTAAAGTGCAGAAGGAGTAAGGAAGAAGGTCCACTGCAGCCCTCCTGGGTAAGAGTAAAATCAAAAACGAAAGACCAGGGAGTCAGGAGTTTGTCTGGCGCAGAGAGGAACCATCAGGCAGCCGAGTAAAATCAATGGATTTATTAGATGCAACGCGTTTCGCTGCGCATGCGCAGCTTCATCAGGCATCAAAAGATGCCTGATGAAGCTGTGCATGCGCAGCGAAACGCGTTGCATCTAATAAATCCATTGATTTTACTCGGCTGCCTGATGGTTACTCTCTGCGCCAGACAAACTCCTGACTCCCTGGTCTTTCGTTTTTGATTAAGGGGTTAATGGTAACCTAGGAAATAAAATAAAAAATAAAAAAACAAAGATATCTCCATCCCTTTTTTGGATCGCTAAAGTTAAAAAAAAAGAATAAAAACTGCCTGCAAAAACGCCAAAGTTAAAACCCACATGGCTTTTTTGTTGGCGTTTTTTTCACTCCGTTTTTTTCACTCCCACGCCAAGATTTTCCTAAAAAAATGCAAATATCTCAACAAGAGGTCGCTTTTCAAAAACTGCCATGGAGACCAAAATAGCTGAAAAACGCCTAAAGGATTAAAAACACACCAAACTGAAAAGCACAAAGTGGATATGGCATTTTGCAGTTTCCTATTGACTTACAGCTAACATCCGACTGCTGCATTTTTTCCCCAAAAAAATTACGCTGTGCAGAATGGGCGTTATTTGGGGTGTTTTTGCATGAAAAACCTCAGTGCAATTCCAGCCTAACACTAACATGCTGATGTTGCTCCATACATTTAATTTTCACAAGAGGTTGAAAAAACAAAAAATAAATTTGTAATGCAATGTTTCCCGAGTACGGAAACGCCCCATATGTGGACATAAGTGCTCTGCAGGTGCATAACATGGCTCAGGAGGGAGAGAGCACCATGTACATTTAAAGGGGTTATCCAGGAAAAAACTTTTTTTTTTATATATATTTATCAACTGGCTCCAGAAAATTTAACAGATTTGTAAATTACTTCTATTAAAAAATCTTAATCTTTTCAGTACTTATGAGCTTCTGAAGTTGAGTTGTTCTTTTCTGTCTAAGTGCTCTCTGATGACACCTGTCTCAGGAACTTTCCAGAGTAGAAGAAAATCCCCATAGCAAACCTCTCCTACTCTGTGCAGTTCCTGAGATGGACAGAGGTGTCAGCAGAGAGCACTAATGTCAGACAGAAAAGAATAACTCAACTTTGGCAGCTGATTATTATTGGAAGGATTAAGATTTTATCTAATAGAAGTCATTTACAAATATGTTTAACTTTCTGGAGCTAGTTCATATATACATTTTTTTTTCTGGAACACTCCTTTAACCCCTTAAGGACCAGGCCCATTTTGGCCTTAAGGACCAGAGCGTTTTTTGCACATCTGACCATTGTCCCTTTAAGCATTAATAACTCTGGGATGCTTTTACCTTTCATTCTGATTCCGAGAATGTTTTTTTGTGACATATTCTGCTTTATCGTAGTGGTAACATTTCATCGATACTTGCATAATTTCTTGGTGAAAAATTCAAAAATTTGATGAAAAAATAGAGAATTTAGCATTTTTCTAATTTTGAAGCTCTCTGCTTGTAAGGAAAATATATTGATTCACATATACAATGGGGGACATTTACTAATCTAGTCTATTCTGGGTATGCTTATAGACCAGCGTATGTGGTAGTCTCCTGTCTATTGTGCTCCTAATTTATCAAAGGTCTCACAGCATTTGATAAATTCTGTGCTCAGATTTCAGGGTCTACAGCTTAAACTGCATTTAGACCTGCTCCAACATGGTCTGACATTTCAGCGTATTTTGGGCAGATGCAACTTGTCGCACAAAAGTCGCACTTGATAAATTCAGCACCAATGCATTTTCCAATGCATTTCCGTCTAAAATAGACTTGCCTGCATCATGATCTAAAAATCCTCTACAGCAAAAGTCGCAGAAAAGTCGCACATATTTAGACTGCGACTTTCTGTGCGACAAATTTAGACAGGAAAAAACTGTCTAAATCGTTTGATATATCATTTGATAATATGTCTATTTTATGATTACATAATAAAGTTGACATGTTTTTACTTTTGGAAGACATCAGAGGGCTTCAAAGGGACCAGTTCAGTTTTGAAGTGGATTTGAAGGGCCTTCATATTAGAAATACCCAATAATTGACCCCATTATAAAAACTCCACCCCTCAAATTATTCAAAATTACATTCAGTAAGTGTGTTAACCCTTTAGGTATTTCACAGGAATAGCAGCAAAGTGAAAGAGAAAATTCAAAATCTTCATATTTTACACTAGCATGTTCTTATAATCCCAGTTTTTTGAATTTTTACAAGGGGTAAAAGGAGAGAAATCTTCCTAAAATTTGTAACCAAATTTCTCTCGAGTAAGGAAATATCTCATATGTGTATGCAAAGTGTTCAGCAGGCGCAGTAGAGGGTTCAGAAGGGAAGGAGAGACAATGGGATTTTGGAGAGTGAGTTTTTCTGAAATGGTTTTGGGGGGGATGGTGCCAGGACAGCGAAGAAAAACCACATGGCATACTATTTTGGAAACTACACCCCTCAAGGAATGTAACAAGTGGTCCAATGAGCCTTAACACCCCACAGGACTGATGTGGAAATTTTTTTTTTTTTTCACTAAAATGCTTCTTTTCCCCCAAAATTTTACATTTTTACAAGGGGTAATAGTAGAAAATGTCCCCCAAAATGTGTAACCCTATCTCTTCTGAGTATGGAAATACCTCATGTGTGGATGTCAAGTGCTCTACAGGTGCACAACAATGCTCAGAACAGAAGGAGTCACATTTGGCTTTTGGAAAGCAAATTTTGCTGAAATGGTTTTTGGGGGGCATGTCACATTTGGGAAGCCCCTATGGTGGCAGGACAGCAAAAAAAAAAAAAACTCACATGGCATACTATTTTGGAAACTACACCCCTCAAGGAACGTAACAAGTGGTCCAGTGAGCCTTAACACCCCACAGGTGTTTGACGACTTTTCGTTAAAGTTGGTGTGTAAATTTTTTTTTTCACTAAAATGCTGCTTTCCCCCCCAAATTTTACATTTTTACAAGGGGTAATAGGAGTAAATGACCCCCAAAATTTGTAACTCCATTTTTGGGGTTTGACGTACCACATGTGTGTACGTCAAATGCTCTGCTGGCGCACTACAATGCTCAGAAGAGAGGGAGCGCCATTGAGCTTTCGGAGAGTGAATTTGTTTGGAATAGAAGTCAGGGGCCATGTGCGTTTACAAATCCCCCTGTGGTGCCAGAACAGTGAACCCCCCACATGTGATCCCATTTTGGAAACTACACCCCTCACAGAATTTAATAAGGGGTGCAGTGAGTATTTACACTCCATTGGCGTTTGCCAAATCTTTGGAATAGTGGGCTGTGCAATTGAAAAATAAAATTTTTCATTTTCACGGACGACTGTTCCAAAAATCTGTCAGACACCTGTGGGGCGTAAATGCTCACTGTACCCCTTATTACATTACATGAGGGGTGACGTTTGAAAAATGGGGTCACATGTGGGGGGTCCATTGTTCTGGCACTATGGGGTCCATTGTTCTGGCACTATGGGGCCTTTGTAAACACACATGGCCTTCAATTTCTCCAAAATCCCAATGGTGCTCCTTTTGTTCTCAACCTTGTAGTGAACCCGCAGAACACTTTATATCCCCATATGGGGTATGTTCTTACTCAGAAGAAATGGGGTTCCAAATTTGGGGGGGATTTTTTCCTATTTTCCCTTGTGAAAATGAAAAATTTACGGTAACACCAGCATTTTAGTGAGAAAATTTTTTTTTTTCATTTTCCCATCCAACTTTAATGAAAATTCTTCAAACACCTGTGGGCTGTTCAGGTGTAGCTTCCAAAATTGGGTCACATGTGGGTATTTTATTTTTTTTTTCGTTTATGTCAGAACTGCTGTAAAAACAGCCACCCCTGTGCAAATCACCAATTTAGACCTCAAAAGTACATAGTGAGCTCTCACTCCTGAGCCTTGTTGTGTGTCCGCAGAGCATTTTATGCCCATATATGGGGTATTTCCGTGTTCGGGAGAAATTGCGTTACAATTTTTTTTTTTGCTTTTCCCGCTTGTAAAAATATAAAGTATGGGCAACATCAGCATGTTAGTGTAAAAATTGTAATTTTGTACTGCAATTTCTCCCAAGTACGGAAATACCCCATAAGTGGCCTTAAACTGTTTCCTTGAAATACGACAGGGCTCTGAAGTGAGAGAGCGCCATGCGCATTTGAGGACTAAATTAGGGTTTGCATAGGGGTGGACATAGGGGTATTCTACACCAGTGATACCAAAACAGGGTTCCTCCAGCTGTTGCTAAACTCCCAGCATGCCTGGACAGTCAGTGGCTGTCCAGAAATGCTGGGATTTGTTGTTTTGCAACAGCTGGAGGCTCCGTTTTGGAAACACTGCCATACAATACGTTACGGTGAGTGTCCCGCTAGGAGTTTGCGCTGCGGCAAAAAATCTGCCGCAGCCCAAACTTGAAGCAGGAAACTTACTGTAAACCTGCCCGTGTGAATGTACCCTGTACATTCACATGGAGGGGCAACCCTCCAGCTGTTTCAAAACTACAACTCCCAGCATGTACTGACAGACCGTGCATGCTGGGAGTTGTACTTTTGTAACAGCTGGAGGAACACTGGTTGGAAAGCCTTCAGTTAGGTTCTGTTACCTAACTCAGTATTTTCCAACCAGTGTGACTCCAGCTGTTGCAAAACTACAACTCCCAGCATGTACTGATCACCGAATGGCATGCTGGGAGATGTAGTTATGCAACAGCTGGAAGTACGCAACTACAACTCCCAGCATTCCGAGACAGCTGCTTGGGCATGCTGGGATTTGCAGTTTTGCAACATCTGGAGGGCTACAGTTTAGAGACCAC